>NC_050578.1:242920338-243185338 GCF_011100635.1 Trichosurus vulpecula
TCTGATTTTCAGTTTTTAAATGCATGAACTAAAATAAAAGCCAGCATAAAATATTGTTATTTAATTTGATGTTTTAAGTCAAAAATGCTGCTGACATAATAATAGGTGAGGAAATCCAAGTACTTAGTAAAAAGTCACACACAATCACCTCTTTCATTTTTTGCATAGTGACAAGACACCAAAATCACCTGAAATGAGGAAATTATTCAGATGATAAAATTTAAATGTAAAAAATAAATGTATACAGTGACAGACAACATAAATCATATATGCTACTAAGACTGACAATGAGCAAAATGCCAAAACAAAACCAATTTTGTACACTGCAAAGCAAATAACAGATTACAATACTCTAAGAACTTTATGATCTTTACTAGGTCTGGAAATATAAAAATGAGTGCTATTAGTATATATGGTTTACATACAAATTGATCAGCATGCTGAAAAGAATTTAAAAACAAACTGAAAACTAATTTTAAAGCTAGTAAAATTGTCAAATATTCACATTCTTTTAGTAACAGTTTTATAAACTTGTTTAAGAAGATTGAGGTTTTTTTTTTCATTTGTAGATTTCATTCAGTTTATGAAATTCTCATAAAAATAGAACAGCTTGAATGAACTTTACCTGATAGAAGCAATTAGAAACATTGAACAAATGAATATTTGAAAATATTTTATGTTTCCTAAGTTGAGGTCTTTTTATTCTAATGCTGCTAAAAATATTACATGATTAGTTATTTTAGAAAGTCCTCTTTCACCAACTTTTTCCTCCATAGCAGGCAGGATGGACTGGTAACCAATGAAGGGATGAATGAAGGTAAGAGTAAATCACTAATGCACCAGTTTTCACAGTATTAAAAGGATATGTCTCAGGAATCATCAATATTTTCCTCATGAACCTATTAACCAATCTCTTTTCTATAGTACGGTATTTGAAAGATAACACTAAAGAGTGTTGGCTTCAGAGACCAAGAGATTGGTTTGAATTATACCTTGGCACCAAATGTGGTCAGAAGTCACCACAGATCTAATAGCCTCGGTTTTCTCAGCTATAAAATGGAATGTAACATGTATATAAATATGTAAGTAAAATACTTTGTAGACCTTAAAGCTCAGCATCAATATGAGTAATTACTACTTGAGGAGATTTACTTAAAGAACTTATTTGTGTCAGTTTTCACATGGCTGGAATACAAAAAAAGAATACAAAATGGCTGAATACGAACAGGTCAGTAAAATATGTTCAGATGCTGAAAGTATTTTTTAAAAGAAAAATTACAGCTATTGCTTTTATACTATCTATAGCTCTCCTAACAATTCCCTGTTATGGTACAAATCATATTTTTCTTTGAATTAACAGTTATTGTACACTTCCTTCCACCACCCTCAAAATACATTTTACACACACACACACACACAAACAAACACACACACACACACACACACACACACACACACACACACACAAGCTTAATGAAAATAGGGGCCAGGAAAAGAAAAATTTGTTCCTCAAGATAAACATTTCTTAAATTGGATGAAGTTTTCTGATAGTTGGTATAATAATACCTTGCGGTCTTATCCTTTCTTAGTTGTTTATAGGCTAAAGTTGTTATATTATCTATAATAATGGTTTTACGCTACCAAGAGATACTAAAAGTAAGTTGGAGGAAAGGTACCACATTAGGAAGAAATTGATAATATAATAACTGGTTATTTTACTCATCATAAAATCCAGACAAACTCTGTAATATCTAATTTAAATACAATGAATCCAGGTAATAAAATCTTTACTTTTAAAAAATCTACCCAAGCCTGGTGGCTCACAGCTGTAACCAAGGAGAGTGAGTAGGGTAGTGGATCTCTGGAACTCAGGAGTTCTGAGCTTTTGTTGTTCTTCTTGTTCAGTCATGTCCAACTGTCTGTGACCCCTTTCAGGGTTTTCTTGGCAAAGACACTGGAGTGGTTTGCCATTTTCTTCTCCAGCTCATTTCACAGATGAGAAAACTGAGGCAAAAAGGGTTAAATGGCTTGCCCAGGGTCACACAGCCAGCAAGTATCTGAGGCCACATTTGAACTCATTAAGATGAATCCTCCTGACTCCAAGTCTGCCAGGGTCTACTCCATCTATTGCACAGATTGAGCTAAACTTGTTAGATGCTTCACACAAAGTTCAGCAGCAATATGATGAGCCCTTGGGAGGCCACCAGGTTGCCTGGGTAGGGCAAACTGGTCCAGACAGGAAACAGAGCAGGTCAAAACTCCTGTGCCTATCAGGTTGGGCTGACTGGTTTAAAAAATGTTAGAAGAGAATACAGTATTCCCTTTATACCTGAAAAATATTAATTTCTATGTCAATTAAAAAAAAACCACTTCACTTTATTAAAGCATCCAAACATTTTTCCCCCAGGAAAATTCTCACCAATTTGCCTGATTTATTAAATTAAAGAACCAAAGAGGCCTAAAGGAAAAAAAAAACTATAATGAGACAATATGATCAATGATGTCTATGTTGGCCCAGGAATAGAATACTTCCCTTTCCAATTTTGGTTGTAAACTATTACCAACAGATTTTTTTTTTTAATTCACATTCAGGACTTTATAGGAAGTGGGACAACAAATGAATTCAATCACAAAATTGCTAACAATCAAATTTGGTGAACTATTTGTCTATCAATTTAAGATATAATTAAGAAATGCTTTAAGTTTCTCTTCCTATTTGTCTTCAGTGCCAACTAAGTTAACAGTTAAATTTTACATTTCTCAGTTCTACTCCTAGATTGTTTAATGATAAGTGGGCTATTAGAAGAACTTGCTTCTGGTAATGTGAATAAAAGCTAATATCTATTTCATAAAGTCAGATATTTGGTGCTCTAAAAGAAGGGGCACATCAGTATATTCAATTAAGTTATGGATGGAGATACTGCAACACTCCATTTATCTGGTCAGACTTCTGACCTGAGCCATCTGAAATATCACTGTTAGCATGGAAATTTGTGCAAAGGGTCCTTTAAATGATTAATAACTATCACAAAGCTTAAGGTTACAACCCCAAGGTAGAGGAATAGCAATTCTCCTTCCTCACATTGTGTAAAATAAGACAGAAGATTAAGTAATAGCAGGACACAATGATAGCAAAAACAAGTGACATCTAATAATAGATAACAGGAAAAAATTCCATAAAGGAAGACAGAAGAACTACAGAAGTGGAGTACTATGTAATCATTTAGTAGAGGAGAAAGTAGTTTTATGCATCTCGATAAACTAACAAAAACTCATCGATAACCACTACTACCTCTCAATAACTATTACTGGTAGCCCTGAATTATCAAAAATGTGTTAAATTATATTTAGTACATTAGTTTATCAAAGAACAAATGGAAAAATATATTTTAGAAAGAGTCCACTCAAAAATTATTAACTGAAAGGTAAAAAATTAAGATTCAGTTTAAAAAATTCATAGAAGATCTTATTTCTCAACAATTCAAAATTAATGAGATGTCAACAATAACTCACATGGTGTTATTACATACTGGTTTCATATCAGTAAGCTGAACAACAATATTCTGAAGCTACAGCCCTTATGCTGAAAATAGTTTAAAAAAGAGATTACCTCCATATATCTGGGACCTTCCTTTAAGGGTGACAAACTCTTAAATAGTTGAACTGTGTAACTGGGAGCTCAATCATTCTGGAGGGCTTGAGTCAAGTTACAATACTTTCAAAAGCACATTAGATTGATGGCCCTAAGTAACTCTGTTAACTGCAATTCATTCTTATTTCAGAATCTGTTAACCATATTTTCATACATCTTATTAAATAAACTCTCAAATGACAACTTCCTTGTATGATGAAATTTTAAATTTCAAAAATATGAAATCCCATTCTGAGTAGTTCCACATAGAAGATATTAGACAATAATAATAAACTAAGTATTTGTTATATTAAGCCCTTATTTGAAAAGTTGAATTATTCATATCTTATTAAATAACCAGATCATAAGATTGAAATAAACCTTTAAAAGTACATCATTCATGAAAGACTACAACCAAACCATCAAAGGGCACATTCATGTATTCTAATCTTAAAGATTTAAGGAAAAGAAAGTTGTATTTGCTTTCTTTGCAATCTTTTCCAGTATTCAACAATAATTATGACCAGAAAATATTTCTTAACAAATCTCTCTTATAGGAGTTCAAACCTATTTCAAATGTCATTAAAAACAAATACTAAACTATGTTTAAAAAAGATATTATGATGCATGTTATAATATAAAAATGATTTTTATATTAAAAAATAGAAAATACATGAACTTTTCTCAAATAATAGCTATCACATATTTTCACCAACAAAGACACTTCCTCCTTTTGTTCAAAACTAGTTTTCTTTTTGTGCTATATATTTAAAATTTTCAAAATGTTAGGTATCTAATGTATTTTCAGGATTTCTGAATTAAGAAAACAAAGTATCAGGTCCTGTTCCTTAAAAGGCTAATTTAGAATGATCTTGTCAAACCATGCCTATACCTATGAAGAAAAGAGGAAATCTAGAAGGAAAAAAAAAAAAAGTAACTGAAAGCCAGTCAGACTTTTGCTTATTTTATTCAATTTTGCTTCTTTCATTTCTTTCATTTTAAAAAAAATCGATATAATAAAGTTACTTTCAGATAATTTAGTATCCAAAATTGCCTTCACATTAGTATTTCTGAACAGTTACTTATGAGTTTTTACATAGGAAAGACTGTATTCACATGGCATTTTGCTGGGTGGAAATATACTTTTAAAAGGAGCAGCCTTATACATTTTCAGTGAGCTTAGGACATAGGAAAACAATGTAAGAGTGTAGCAGGTCAGCAACAGACACTACAGTTGTTCTCCAACCCATACTCACTTTATGTAAATACAGTTCATTGCACACAGTAGACAACATGATAGCCAAATTATAGGGTGGACATATAAAACAAGCCCCATTTAAAGTCATACTGCATTAAATGGAACACAGGATGCCTCATTCAAAATAAGTCCCATTAAAGTAGAAATTCATTATTGTGAGCCCTTCTGAAAATGTCTACCCTGGATAGACACAAAGCAGAGCGGCCTGAAACTATTATACAAGAGCTAATACCAAACATGCATATATTCAGAAAGACAAGAATTAGCACAGTAAATCTAAGATGTACACTAACTACAACTTTCAATGTATGTATTCTATTTTGGGATGTTTTTAATAATATGGACTATGAAATTCAAAGGTTAGAGTTCTCTATTGCTTCATCATCATCATCATCATCATCATCATCATCATCATCATCATCACCATCACCGTCGTCACCACCACCACCCACCAAAATATTTATGCCAACATATTAAGATCAGCAGTGCAGCATCATAATGATTACAGAATGGCACCTGTTTTCTACTGATCTTTTTATGACTGGGGCTAAGGACCATAAAAATTTGTCCAGCTGGCTAAATATTTGTCCATAAAATGCCACTTCTCACTTCAGGAAATGCCTTAATGTCCAGTAGGGTGCAGTATTATAGCATCAACAAAACCTAAAGGGAACATGGAACCAATTAACAAGGGAAGAATCATATGATGCCAAAAATGGGAAAGTAAAAAGTACTCTCTTACCTTCCTACCCCTAAAGCCAGCTCTATAATACATTCAGTTCTTGTGATGGTATCTAGAAAACCACATGCTAAAGTTTTCTCAAAACACAGGTGGGCAATCCATAATTTCAGGAAATCTAAAACAGGAAAATATGATTATAATAAAATTAATTATGCAGTAAATAAGCTATTTTTGCTGGCAGAGCAGAACCAATACATAACATTGCTGATAAGATACAAAAAGAAAACATTGATATGCATTCCCCACCCCACCCCTTCACTGCTTATTAGGGCAGCATACAAGGATTTTGTGTTGATAGCACCCTAGAAATATGTATGAGCAAATAAAAATATAAGTAACCTTGCAGGAAAAGGGACTTCCTGATGGAAGTGAAGAAACCCCCAATGGAGTAATGTGCCCAGGATACCACCATAGAATTTCAGCTGACTGATGTGTAAATAAGGTTACAAATTTTACATACGAGATGACATAGGGGATAAACCGTGGATAAAAACAAATCTATATTAAAAGTACTATATCTATGAGACAATTTTCCCAAACAAAGAACGTGAAAATAACTATTACATTTAAAACTAATATTCCTTCTTGGAAAGCCCAGCTATCAACAAGCTAAAATAACTGTTTTGTCTTGCTGAACACTTGTAAACAGCAAAGTCTGATATGATAAGGTGGTAGTTGTTAGATTCACAATGGTAGTAATAATAACAATAATTGTTATTCCTAAAAATAGATTCCATACCTAGTGGAGGTTCAAATGTCAATTACACACCTTAGTAGCAAATGTGTTACCTTGGATAAATCACCTAATAAATTTACTACTGTGTGGTAATTTCAAAAAGCCAGTCTGTATTCATCAATTAAAAGGGAATAGTATCTATCCCATTCTACTCCCAGGGTTACTATGAGAACCAAATCAGGTAATAGATGTGAAAACATTTTAAAAAATTAAAAATTATAAAGTTATTATAAAATATAAAGTATTATAAAAATATAAAGTAATAACTACTACTGTTATTAATAAAATGTCATTACCACCATGATGGTAAATTACTTATTAATATATTCATTATACTTATGGCCACCATGGTCATCTTGCCTACTAATGCTACCAATTATCACTAGAATGATAAAAATGGCTCTGAGCAGGCTTTTCTATTTGTGAGACCTCATAGTCAAAAAAGGCTTCCATAATTGACTTTCACAATAACCCTGTGACGACGCTAAAGTAGGCACTGTGATTCTCATTTTATGGAGGAAGAGATTTTATCTGAGAAAAGTTATTTGCCCAAAATCATGTCTAGTAACTGGTGCAATCAGACCTTTAACTCAGTATTCCAGAAACTTTTCAGAAAATCCTATAGTTATATAACTAGTTCAATAGTATGGGTCAAGACAAAGCTCCTTTACTATCTGAAAGCAGAAAAATAACTTAATATCTATATCAGAGGAAGCAGGTGGCCTAGTATTTAGCATGCAGGCCTGGAGTCAGGTAGGTCAGAGTTCAAATCTCGTCTCTGCTACTTCCTGGCTGTGGGACCTTTGGCAAGTTACTTAACCTGTCTGTCTCAGCTTCCTCATCTATGAAACAGATACAGTAAAAACACCTATGTCCTGGTGCTGTTGTGAGGATCACAGGAGATGATATTTGTAAAGCACGTTTGCATGATGCCTGTACATAGGAGACACCATAGAAATGCTAGCTGTTGTTGCTATTAACAGAAATCTTTAACCTAGGGTGTGTTACCTTGTTTTTAAGAAGTATTTTTATGATAGTATTTTATTATAACCCGTTTCCTTTGTAAAAAATCTTTTATGCTTTTTAAAACATTATTATGAGAAGAGGTCGGCTGGCTTCCTCAGATTGTCTAAGCAGTCCATGTCGCAGAAAAATGTAAAGAACTCTAGGCCTGTAAGATGGTCCACAGTGGTTGAGCAGATTGGTCAGTTGTCCTTCCTTCTCAAAGAGGACCGAGACTACATCACTATGTTGGGGTCAAGGTGCAGTGCGTCTGACTGTGGCTGATTAGATCAAAACAAGTTTGGAAGGCTCTACCTCTGGTCTGGCACAAATAGTCCATATGAACATTTGGAGTGAAGATGTCTCTAAATTGGTGCATCTCACATTTCTTTTAAGCTACTACAATTCTGTTTTGCTCACAGAGAACAGCACCTTCTTTAATGTGGGCACACCATGCTGGGAGGTCCTGTCATGGTCTTCCATATCTCACAATCAAAATCAAAGTTCTTCATAGAGACCTTGAGAATGTCCTTGTATCACTTTTTCTAACCTCTGTGTGGGCCCTTGCTTTGTGTGAGTTCTTCCTAAGTCTTTTAGGGAAGCCAATGTGGGCAGCCCATCTAAGTTGTGCTTTTCTGCAACCAGGTTTGAATGCTTGGCAGCTCAGCTAGAGAAAGGACTTCAGTGTCTGGTACCTTATCTTGCCGGGTGATCTTCAGAATCTTCCTAAGACAATTCAAATGCAAGCCATTCATTTTCATAGCATGGCACTGGTATATTATCCCGTTTTCATAGGCATACAACAACAAGGTCAGCACAACAGCTCTGTAGACCTTCAGTTTGCTAATTAGTCTAATACCTCTTCTCTCCCACACTTTCCTTCGGAGCCTCCCAAACACAGAGCTAGCTCTGGCAATGCATGTGTCAATCTCATCACCTATATGTATATTCCTGGAAAGTATCCACCAAGATAAGTGAACTTATCTCACAGCATCCAAAATTTCTCCATTTGCCATAAACGATGATTCTACAAAGAGAAGGTGTGGTGCTGGCTGGTGGAGCACCTGTGTTTTCTTGGTGTTAATTGTTAGGCCAAATTCAGCACAAGCAGCAGAGAACTGATCCACACTTAGTTGCATCTCAGTCTCAAAGGCTGCACTGAGTGCACAATCATTAGCAAACAAGAAGTCATGCACCAACTGCCCCTTACCCCCTGCCCCACCACTTAAGTCTTGACTTGTAGCTTTTTCAGATTAAACAATTTACCATCAGTGTGGCAGCTAACCTTGATGTTGTTTTCGTCTTTGTTGAAGGCATCTGACAACATCCATGAACACATTATGCTAAAAAGCATAGGAGGAAGCACACAGCCCTGCTTCACTCATTGATGACTAGGAAAGTACGAGAGCATTGTTCATTACCTAGAACCCGTGCAAGTATGCCATCATGAAACATCTATGGAGAAGATGGTCTTGCAACACTTAGCCCAGTCCCTAGTATACAATAGGCATTTAGAAAATGTTTAGTGACTACTGATTGACAGTACTGTACAAATGAAGTCATCTGAGCCAATTCAAGTAATATAATGAAGAAATGGTGTTATATTTAAAATGGCCCCCAAAGGTCAAATCCAACCACCATTTAATAATTCCCAGGTTTATAACCTCTTTGCTTTCCTTGACAGATGCTGCTCCTTCTGCCTCTACAACATCTCTGGCAATTTACCACTTCTCTGTATTTATACAGCCATTAATTTAGTTCAGTCCCTTAGCATCTATCACCTACTAGATCAGTGGTTCTCAAAGTGTAGTCTAAGAACTCCTAGGGTCCCTAAGACTCTTTCTGGGAGTCTACAAGGTAAAATCTATTATCATAATAATACTAAGACATTATTTGCCTAATACTTTCCCTTGTCCAGTCCACATAACTGTGAAGCAGAATTTTCTTCACTCACTTCAACCAAATCAAAATATCACACCACATTGAAAACAAAAGCAGAGAAGAAAATCTACTTGCAAAAATATGAAAACAAGGCTACTCTTCTAATTTTTTTGTTTTAGATAACATAGTAATTTTACATAAAATATACTATTTCTATTAACACGTAATAGATTTGTCACTTTAAATGATTTAGTAAATATTTTGATATTTTGTTAGTTTTAATTTCCAATATAGTAAATGATAAACATAAACAAAAGCTCTCTGGAATCCCATTAGACAGTAAGCTCTTGGAGAACAAGGATTAGTTCTGTGCCTTTCTAGGCAGCTAGACCTATTCCAAAAAGTTAGGTAGTGAGGTAGATGGAATGCTTGGCCTGGAGTCAAGAAGACCTGAGTTCAAATTTGGCCTCAAACACTTACTAGCTGGGTGTCCCTGAGCAAGTCCCTTAATCTCTACCCGTTTTAGTTTCCTCAATTGTAAAATTCAGATAATAATATAGCACCTATCTCCCAGGGCTGTTGTGAGGATCAAAGGAAAGAAAATTATAAAGCACCTGGAACAGAAGAGGGACTTAATAAATGCTCATTTCCTTCCTTTTTTCCTTCCTTGTAACCCCAGCACTTAGGACAGTGACTGGCATATAGCAATTGCTTAATAAATGCTGACTTATTCAGTGTGATCGCAAATTACCAAAGAATTTTTATAGAATCTCAAAAATAGCAGGGTAGCTAGATGGCTCAGTGAATAGAATGCTGGGCCTGAAGTCCAGAAGACTCATCTTCATGAGTTCAAGTTTGGTCTCTGACACTTACTAGCTCTGGGGAAGTCGTTTCACCCTGTTTGCCTCAGTTTCTTCATCTGTAAAATGATCAGAAGGAAATGGCAAACCACTCTAGTACCTTTGCCAAGTAAACCCCAAATGATGTTACAGAGAGTCAAAATAAAATGAGCATTTCCTAAGCTGTAAAACAGGAGTATTGTTAAGTGAAACTGCAAGTGGAAATTATATAAAGCTTACTTTAGTTTTTGACTATATAATAAGTTCAACAAGTAATTTTCAGAGCTGTCCTACTTATCTGTAATCCCTTCTGTCATTCTTTCTGTTTGCTTCTCAATTTTTGTTTGTTTGGAAAAGCCTAAACTCAGACCCCCAATTTAAAAAAAAAAAGAAAAACTCTTGTAACAAATACACATAATCAAGGAAAACAAATTCCCACATGGACCATGTCCAAAAAAAGTATACTGCACAGTCTGCATTTTGAGTTCTTCACCTCTGTCAGAAAGTGAGTAATATGCTTCATCACTTGTACTCTGAAACTGTGCTTGGTCATTTCATGGTTGGCCACACCAATATAATAAAAATAAAACACTACCTGAATTAATTTACTAATTCAGTGTCATACTACTCAAACAACCAAAAGATCATTTCATAGAGCTGGGGGAAAAATTTTTATCTGGTAGAACAAAAGGTAAAAAATCTAAAGGCAAATCATGAAAAAAGTGACAAGAATGGAAACTAGCAGTAGCAGATCTCAAACTATATTACAAAGCAGTAATCATCAATATAGTTTGTACTGGTTAAGAAATAAAGAGATTGATCAGTAGAACATATTAGGTGCTAATACAGAAACAAATGAACACAGCAGCCTGGTGGTGTTTGATAAACCCCAAAAGCTCAGGTATTGGAATAAAAACTCACTATCTGACAAAAGCTGCTGGGAAAACTGGAAAACAATCTAGCAGAAACTAAGTAAATCAATATCTCATACCACGTAAGAAGATAAGCCCCAGATGGATACATGACATAGACAAAGGATGACATCACAAATAGAGCATGGAAAAAAGTACTCCTTAGAGATATGCATAGAGGAAGAGTTCATTTCCAAACAAGATAGAAAAAATAAAAGAAGAAAAATTAGACAATTTATTTATACATAAAACTGAAAATGTTTCCCACAAACAACCAATGCAGCTAAAATTAAAAGGGAAAGACATAACTGGGGAAAATATTCTATGCACCAAGTTTCATTTTGCTGCAATAATTCAGCTAGCAACTGCTGTGCGGGTGAAAAACCAACACAAGCCCAACAACAAGAATGCTGCAAGCACAGGTTCTTTTGATCTGCTTTACTAAGGAAAGCAACATTAAGGCGTTAACAATCTTACAATCCAGCATACAAACATCATTTACTCAGCTCAGGGGAAAAGTCAGCACCCTGAGCTTCAGAGCAAATACAAACAGAGCAAACAAACATGAATCAACAGACAGATTTCCATCTGACAAAATCACAATATACAGTTACCAGAGAAAACATCAACATCTGAGTTTTCTCTAAAGCCGGGGAACTCATAAGAACGGCTGGCCCCGAGTCACTCGCCACTCCTGTTGTGGCTCAGAGCTCCAAAGGAGAAAGCCAACCTCTGGGTTTACATATCTTGTTCAGGGTCAAAGGTGAGTCACACATGCGACTCACCCACGTGACCTAAAAGCAGCACAAAAATGCAACTTAAACCCTTGTGGTCTAAGCCTCTGATGTCACAAGCATGTCACTCAAACCCATGTAAACTAGGCTTTCCCTTGAGGCAAGGAGGTCACCAAGGACTCCTAATTTAATCAAGAAAACAAAGGCCAAACTCTTCAAAGGCACTAGGTTGAATAACTGCTAAAAGCCCATCTTGATTGCCAATACACACACACACACACACACACACACACACACACACACACACACTCATTTCCAAGATATAAAAATAAGTGATTCAAATTTATAAAAAGAGCCATTCTCCAATGGATAAATAGTCAAAGGATACATATAAGGAGTTCTCAAGGAAAGAAACCCAAGTTATCAATAGCCCCATCTAAAAAAAAAACAAACCACAAATAATTGGAGAAATGCAAATTAAAGTACTCTAAAGTTCCACCTCCCACTCATCAGACTGGTAAAGATGACCAAAAAGTTTTATTTTCACACACACACACACACACTAAACTGTGCATACCCTTTCACCCAGAAATACCACTACTAGTCCTATACCCTAAAGAGTTCAAAGGAAGTGGAAAAGAATTTATACGCACAAAAATATTTATAGAAAACTTTTTTTTGATGTGGCAAAGAACTGGAAACAAAAGGGGTGGGGCATCAATTGGGAAATGCCTGAACAAACTGTTGACCATGAATGTTGTTGTACAGTTGTTTCAGTGATGTCTGACTTTTCATGACCCTATTTTGGGGTTTTCTTGGCAAAGATACTGGAGGCATATCATTCTCCAGCTCATTTTACAGATGTGAAAACTGAGGTAAATGGTTAAATTATTTGCTCAGGGTTGCAAAGCTAGTAAAATGTCTGAGGCCATATTTGAACTCAGGTCTTCTTGACTTCAGGCCTGGTGCTCTATCCTCATGAATGTAATGGAATGCTATTGTGCTTTAAGAAATGGGGAACAAGATGGTTTCAGAGCAACCTGGGAAGATTTGTATAAACTTATGAAGAGTGAAGTCACTAGAACCAGGAGAACAATTTATTTAATAACAAGAACATTACAATGACAAGCCTGAAAGACTTCAGAACTTTGAACAATTGTAATGATCAGCCAGGATTGTTAGGACCTCTGATGAATCATGTAACCCGCTTGCTGACAGAGGTGAGTCAGCACAGATTGAGACATATTTTTTAGACATGGTCAATGAGGAGTTTCAAAAAAAAATTCTATATCTGTTACAAGGGGTTTTTTTCTCCTTTTTTTCTCAATGGGGAATGTGGGGCAGAATCGGGGAAGAGAAGGAAGGGACAGAAAATAAGAGTTTTGTTATAGGAAAATAAATAAAATAAAAATTTTAAAAATCGTGATTGATTATTGCATTGGTCAGAGTTCATACATCTTTCAAAGTTGTTTTTCTTTACATTTTGTTATAGTACAAATTGTTCTTTAGGTTCTGCTCATTTCATTATGCATTACTTCATACAAGTTTTGTCAGGTTTCTCTGAAACCATCCCTTTCATCATTTCTTATGCCACAATAATATTCTATTATATTCATATACCATAATTTGTTCAGCCATTCTTCAATTAATAGAAAACTCCCTTAGCTTCCAATTTTTTGCCACTGGAAAAAGAGCTATTATAAAAATTTTTGAACATATGGGTGCTTTTCTACTCTCAGTGCATATTGTGGTGGTATAACTGGGTTGAAGTACATACACAGTTTAGTAACTTTTGGGGCATAGTTCCAAATTCAAGGGTAAGTTTGAAAATAACAATGAATTTATTTTTTTAAGAGCAAGCTATCTGTAACAGAGATTTGGGTTTTCACAATTCATCCTCTTTCATTTTATGCCCATCAAATTCAGACTTTTTAAACAATAATATTTAAATGTTTAAGAAAGTAGAGATGGTCTCATTCTTTGAATTTGCCTGGCACATAACACTAGGTACTTAATAAATACTTACTGACTTCTCTAGTCCAATATCCTCATTTTTAGCAATGAGGAAACTAAGGCCCAAAGAAATAAAGAAATTGGCTGTAAGATCAAACAAAAGCAGAGCAAAAACTAGAACCCATAGTTATATCCAAAGTCCAAGCTTTTTACACTGATGTGATTTTCTTCTTGGTCAGGACCTATAATTTCATCAACATTGAGAAGTGATGCAGAGCAACAATTCCTCAGTGACTTAGCCTTCAAAGTCTCTTGGATCACTGAAAGCTTCAGTAACTTACCAATGTTGACTATTAGTATGTATCAAGGTCAAGACTTGAACCCAGCTCTTCTGGACTCTTAAGGCCAGCATTCCATTCCTACCACACTGCCTCTCACAGAGCTACTTTTAAAATACTGTTTTATTTTTTCCCAATGACATGCAAAGACAATTGTTAACATTTTTTTAAAACTTTGAATTCCAAACTTTTTTCTTTTCTCCCTTTCCTACCCCTTCCCTAAAACAGTAAACAATTTGATATAGGTTATATACATGCAAGCATGTAAAACATATTTCCGTATTAGTCATGTTGTGAAAAAAGAAACAGGCCAAAAGGAAAAAAAAAACACCATTAAAAATAAAGAAAGTGAAAAGAGCATGCTTCAATCTGTATTCCAACTCCAGCAGTTCTTTCTCTGGATGTGGATAGCATTTTTCATCAAGAGGCCTTTAGAATTGTCTTGGATCACTGTATTGCTGAGTAGAGCTAAGTCATTCATATTTGATCGTCATACAATGTTGCTGTTACTGGGTACAATGTCCTCCCCCTCACTTCACTTTGCATCAGTTCATGTAAGTCTTTCTGAGGTTTTTTTTTTAATCAGCCCACTCATCATTTCTCATACTAGAATCGTATTCTATTACATTCATATACTACAACTTATTTAGCCATTACCCAATTGATAGACATTCCCGCAATTTCTAATTCTTTCCCACCAAAAAAAAAAAAAAAAGCTGCTACAAATATTTTCGTACAAGTAAATCCTCCTCCCCCCTTTAAAAAATCTCTTTGGGATACAGAGCTAGTAGTGGTATTCCTGGATCAAAAGTGAAGCACAGTTTGATTGCCCTTTGGGAATAGTTCCAAATTGTTCTCCAGAATGTTTGGATCAGCTCACCACTCCACCAATGATGCACGAGTGTCCCAATTTTTCCACATCTTCTTCAACATCTATCATTTTCCTTTTCTGTCATATTAGTCAAACTGGCAAGTTATGAGGTGGTACCTCAGAGTTGTTTTAATTTGCATTTCTCTAATCAATAGTAATTTAGAGCATTTTTTCATATGACTATCCATAGTTTGATTTCTTCATTTGAAAACTGCCTGTTTATATCCTTTAACCATTTATTGATTGGGGAGTGACTTATATTCTCATAAATTTGACTCAGTTCTTTACATATTTGAAAAATGAGCCTTTTATCAGAGAAACTTGCTGAAATTTTTTCCCCAGCTTTCTGTTTTTCCTCTCCCTGGTTTCATTTGTGCAAAATCTTTTTAATTTAATATAATCAAAATTATTCATTTTATATCTTGTAATGCTCTCTATTTTTCATTTGGTCAAAAATTCTTCCCTTTTCCATACATCTGAGAAGAAAACTATTCTTTGCTCTCCTAATTTGCTTATGGTATCAGCCTTTAGGTCTAAATTATGTACCCATTTTGACCTTATCTTGGCATACAGTGTAAGATGTTGGTCTATACCTAGTTTTCATAGTTATTTCTAAAATGAATATTTAAGATCTTTTCTGGTTGCCAGAGAATAGAATCATTATTTATGATTTATAAAAATAAATATTTGTATGGTCAAAGATTAAACAACAAAGCCACTGACATCTATAGTTATATTTACTCTTGCTAATTTTTATTATTCTAATCAAGATCTATTGATGTTATAATGCTGTCAAAATAATTTTAAGATCATAAAATTTAGAAGTGAAGCAATATAAGATATCATCTACTTCAGTGGTAGCGAACCTGTGTCCTCAGGGCCACATATGGCCCTTATAAGCCCTCAAGTGCAACTCTCTGACTAAATCCAAACTTCATAGAACAAATCCCCTTAATAAGATGATTTCTTCTGTAAAACTTGCACTCAATCAAAAGGCCTCTGCCAAGGGCCTAGAAGGCCACAGGTTCCCCAACCCTGATTTAGTTCCAACCTTTCATTTAACAGAGGAAGAAATCTAGATTCAGAAAAATTCAAGAGTCTAAGATTATGTAATCAGTAAAGGGATTGTATGCCTGCAGTAGAAACTACTTACCTTACAATAAGAACTAGCAATGAAGACCTAACCTGATGTATAAGGGAATAGAAGGGACTCTAAGTTAGAAAGGCAGCTTAGCTTTGTAGATATAGCTGGAGACTACTAAATACTAGTAACTTGATTCCCCTCCATTTCAGTTTCCTCACCTGTAAAATGGGAATAATATTAGGGTCTTCCTTACAGAGTTAATATCATGTGAGATAATATATGGAAAAAGCACTTCGCAAACTTTGAAGTGCTATATAAATTTGTTAGTGATGGTGATGATGATGATGATGAGGATGATGATGATGATGATGATGATGATGATGTATGTTTTTAAAGACTGTGGCAGGAGAGCTCAGTCTATGGCTTATCAAACAAAACTGGAAATTTGGGTGGTACAAGTCCAGCAAAGGATTTTTATGTCTGTCCAAGGAGTCTTGGAAAGATGGAGAAAGTCATTTGACAAGCTTGGCTATAAGGTAAATTATTAAACTAGAGCAACTCTCAAAGAGTAACATTACTAATATCTCAACAGCTTGGTAATGTCCTCGATGTGAACACTCCTTCCAAGATACTGCTGAGGAATCCTCCACATACTACCACAACCCTGCTTCAAGCCTTCACCATCTCTCACCTTTTCTGTCTGGTCTCCCTGCCTCAAGTTTTTACTCATTCCAATATTCATACTTAGCTGCGAAGGTGATTCTTCTAAAGAGGAAGACGGACTGTCCACTCAATGAACCCTAGTGACTCTATATTTTATCTCTGGGATCAAATATAAACTCTTCAGGAATTTCAAGTGGTTCAAAACCTGGGCCTTTCCCACCTTTGCAATCTAACACTTGACTCTCCTCACTTCACTCTACACTCTAGGTGTGCTGGCTTACTTAAGAGTTCCTCACACATGAAACTCCATCTCCTATTTCGGTGCCTTTCTCCTATCTCCTTTGCCTGGAATTCTCTCGTCTTATTTGCAGCTCTTGGTTTTCCTGGTTTCCTTAAAGACTGAATGTCCCATCTTTCCTGGTCTCCCCAGCTGATATGTGTTACTTCATCTTGGATTACCTTCCATCTTCTATACACATAGTTATTTACATGTTATCTTCCCCATCAGAATGTACTCTTCTTGAGGGCAGGGACTGCTCTTGCCTTTCATTGTACCCACATGGCTTAACAGACCTTAGTGATGGACCGATTACTGGGAAATTCTAATAATGTATTGAAGCTTACTCATGTTCACCTACTCATATGCCTTTCAATTGCCCTTTGAATGACCTGCAATTTGGACTCATTGGAGACTGGCATTAAATGGCTAAAAGCCATACATTATCACTGGAAGAACAATGTTACTGCCGCAAGAAGTTTGGAGTCATTAAATGCTCTGTGTATTTTTCCAAATAAAATTCAGCCTGCTGACATTTACATAATGTTTTAAATTTTTCCCACCAAAAAGTTCTACTTCAATTCCATATTATGAAGTGAAGGTAACTCTGGGCTCTCAAAGGCTCTGCCAGCATAGTACAAATTCTGGCAGGTTCTAGCATGTTGGACAGGCTTCAAGTAAAGTCTCAGCAACAGTCACCATCTGCTTTCTAAGGACTAGCCTAGCAAAGTAGGATAGGCCCTTGATGGCTACTTGGTGATCAATTATTTGGCCATGGAAACCAATGAAACAAAGGAAAATGCCAAATGGTCCTCAGTCCTACATAAACCCCTTTTGCAGGAACACTGATGTTGAAGTGAAGAGAGAAAGTTAAGAATCACAAAGATTTTAAACAATCTACAAGCATTAACTTAGCCACTGCTATGAGATCTCTATCCAGTAACCAGTAAGTAGACATAACACTACAGCAGAGGTTCTTAAACTTTTTTTGTGTTCTGAACCACTGTGGCAGTATGCTAAAACCTATGGCCTTCCTTACAGAATGTTTTAAAATGTATAAATAAAATACATAGATCTATAAAGGAAGTCAATCATAGTAAAATCTAGTTATAAAATATTTTTTAAAATGAAATAAGTTCATGGACCCCAGGTTAAGAATCCCCCCACTAGAAGAAGTGAGTCAATTAATTCTGCCATTCTTATCAAAATGGAAAAAAATAAAGAAAGAACTTGCATGTAAATGAAAGGATGGCTCACAGGTTCTCCCTGGAAAGGTAAGTAAAGTTGGTGGATTTTATTTTACTGTATATCCAAAAGCAACAAGAAACTTTACTGTGAAAAAATACTACCATTATAAATAAAATGACTATGCTGTTCAAAATTATGTCTCTCGAACTTTTTAAATGTCACAGTTAGCTTCTATAAAATAGTAAAAAAGAAAAAAAAAACACAGGAAGGCCTCCAGAAAGTAGGTTCATCTTCCAAAGGAGAATTTACAGAAAGACCTGGACAAGTTGAGAAATCATGGAAAGTACTGACTGGTAGAGTATCCATATAGACGATATTCAAGAGTAGTCTCAATGTGAATCAGTTGATAAGAATTTATTAAACATCTACTATGTGGAAGAGATAGAACCAAGATGGCAGAGTACAGGCTGGAACCCAGCTGAATTCTCTCAACATTCCCCTCCAAACGACTTCAAAATAAATCCTCAAATCAAATTCTGGAGCAGCAGAGGCAAAAAAAGGAATGAGAGGAGACTTGAAGCTAGAGAAGGATCTTTGAACACAGGTAGAAGAGTTGAAAAGAGAAAGAAGAAAGACTACAAGAACAGAAACTACTTCAAGAACAAGACCAAAAATTTTGTGAGATTCTTTATGTGCTTCCATACAGCCTTGAAAATGATTCAGTACTCAGCACAGAGGAGCTGAACCAGTTCAGAAATCCCCTGGAAGCTCAGGTGGAAACAAAGGCAAGCCGATAGGAGGAAGATCTGAATTACACCCCAGAAATGAATTTTGAGAGAGATATGGTATATAAGGATGAAGAGACCTTTTGTCTGCCATTGGAGAACATAGAACCCTAAAAAAATCTGCTTTGACAAATACAATCAGAAGTGGATCAGTTGGAGGAGCTAGATTCAGAACATGAAGAAAATGACTGGAGCAGTCAGGGTCAAGCTGGCACTATACTGGGAAAAATGCTTTTACAGCCAGCAACAGAAAAAAGCCTTTACCCATTACTATGACAAGGGGATTACACAGAGATATTGCTCCAGCTCCATGATGCAGAAATTGTGAAACTGAAACAATATTATGAAGTGCACAAAGAATTTTTTGAAGGTGTTCAGAAGTGGGAAAAGAACTGGAGGCTTTTCATGGAATTTGAGAGAAAAGCTTCATATCCAAGACGATTTATCAACCATGGTAGAAATCTCTTGAAAGAAGAAATGCAACGAGCCAAGCTCCAAAAAACACTCACTATGGTAGACAATATTTTTAGAGTGTTCCTCATGTTTTGCAGGCAAGGTCCCTCATTTCAAAATCTATCTTGATAAAAACAAAACTAGGAAAACCACACAAACTAATTACAACAGCATAAATGGAATGAACAAAATTTTGAAGCTGAATGCTGCTTAATGACAATGACCAAATTTAGCCTGAAAGAAGAATTAAGAAAAATGTCCCTTAATATACTTTTCTTCTTTGTAGACGTGGGATCTTTAAGGTGTGGTACATACCATATGTCCTCAGTCTCAGCTGATGTCTTGGTTAGTTTTGCTGAACTGCTTCTCCACTACTCCCACCCCTACCCCCAACAATTTTCTTTTGTTATAAGAGATGACTCATGGGGAGGAAATAATGAGAGAGATACATCAATAAAGGTGAATTAAAAAAAAGAAAGAAACTTTACTGCAAGAGATACTTGGTCATCTATACTGCAGTGCTAATCCATGGATAAGCATTTACAAAAAGATCAACATGAAGATAAGTGAGGCCTATCAGCCAATGCATGAAATAGTGAAATTCTCAGTAAGAACAACCAAATGGGGCTGAAAAGCAGGCACTTGTGTGAGCCTCACCCCAGGCCCCTCCAAAAACCTATAAAAATGTCTCTGAACAAATTCTAGAACTACAGAACCCACAAAATAGTAGAGGGAAGCAGGGCTCCAGGCAAGGACAGCCTGGATGGTCACTGGGTAAGGTCTATCTCACACGGAGCTGGGAGTGGAGTAGAGCAGGGACAGCGTGGGGGGTACGGAGCCAGGCGGAACGGGCCCTAGTGCCCTGGATCAGTGAGCTGTGGTAGTTACCAGACTTCTCAACCCACAAACACCAAAGACAACACAGAAGGTTAGAGGGAAAAGCTGCTGGGGACAGAGGAGTTGTTTGGCCACTGCCCCAGGGACAGCAGGGGTGGTGCAGTTACAGAACTACAGCTGCAGTTACTTCCTGCCCCAGGTCCATGTGGTGGGAGGAATTAAGTGGCAGATCTGAGCAGGAGTGCAGAGACTGCTTAAGATATGAGTCTAGTCCAAAGTTGGTGGTTCTTGGGGGAGGAGAAGCACTGGTGTGGCAGAGCTGGCTGCATAAAAATAGCTCTGAAAAGAAGAGCTCATTCCTCAAGCTTGGAACAAAGTACTCTCTACTCTACAAGCAGTCATACCCCAGTGAAAAACTCAAAGGACAAGTAGTTGGCTGGGAACATGGCCAGGAATCGAAAACGGACTCAGATTCAGACTCACACTTTGGAATCTTTCTTTGGTGACAAAGAAGACCAAAACACACAGCCAAAAGATGTCGACAAAGTCAATGAGCCTACATCAAAAGCCTCCAAGAAAAACATGAATTGGTCTCAGGCCATGAAAGAGCTCAAAAAGGATTTGGAAAAGCAAGTTAGAGAAGTAGAGGAAAAATTGGGAAGAGAAATGAGAAGGATGTGAGAAAACCATGAAAAACAAGTCAATGACTTGCTAAAGGAGACCCAAAAAAATACTGAAGAAAACAACACCTTAAAAAATAGACTAACTCAAATGGCAAAAGAGCTTCAAAAAGCCAATGAGGAGAAGAATGCCTTGAAAGGCAGAATTAGCCAGATGGAAAAGGAGGTCCAAAAGACCACTGAAGAAAATGCTACCTTCAAAATTAGATTGGAGCAAGTGGAAGCTAGTGACTTGATGAGAAATCAAGAAATTATAAAACAGAACCAAAGGAATGAAAAAGTGGAAGACATTGTGAAATATCTCATTGCAAAAACCACTGACCTGGAAAATAGATCCAGGAGAGATAATTTTAAAATTACTGGACTACCTGAAAGCCATGATCAAAAAAAGGAGCCTAGATATCATCTTTCAAGAAATTATCAAGGAGAACTAACCTGATATTCTAGAGCCAGAGGGTAAAATAAAAATTGAAAGAATCCACCCATCGTCTCCTGAAAAAGATCCCAAAAAGAAAACTCCTAGGAATATTGTCGCCAAATTCCAGAGCTCCCTGATCAAGGAGAAAATACTGCAAGCAGCCAGAAAGAAACAATTTGAGTATGGTGGAAACACAATCAGAATAACACAAGATCTAGCAGCTTCTACATTAAGGGACTGAAGGGCTTGGAATATGATATTCCAGAGGTCAGTGGAACTAGGATTAAAACCAAGAATCACCTACCCAGCAAAACTGAGTATCATGCTCCAAGGCAAAATATTGACTTTCAATAAAATAGAGGACTTTCAAGCTTTCTCAGTGAAAAGACCAGAGCTGAATAGAAAATTTGACTTTCAAACACAAGAATCAAGAGAAGCATGAAAAAGTAAACAAGAAAGAGAAATCACAAGGGACTTACTAAAGTTGAACTGTTTTGTTTACATTCCTACATGGAAAGATGAT
Source organism: Trichosurus vulpecula (assembly GCF_011100635.1). Classification (NCBI taxonomy): domain Eukaryota; kingdom Metazoa; phylum Chordata; class Mammalia; order Diprotodontia; family Phalangeridae; genus Trichosurus; species Trichosurus vulpecula. The sequence continues at coordinate 242,942,143 of NC_050578.1, forward strand.
GTGTATGATTCATGAGACCTCAGTATTAGGGTAGCTGAAGTGAATATATGTGTGTGTGTTTGTGTGTGTGTGTGTGTGTGTAATGTATATTTATAACATACATACACATATATCATATATATATGTATATACATATATGTGTGTGTGCATATAGATAGATAGACAGAGGGCACAAGGTGAGTTGAATATGAAGGAATGATGTCTAAAAAAATAAAATCAAATTAAGGGATCAGAGAGGAATATTGAGAGAGGGAGAAAGGAAGAGATAGAATGGGGTAAATTATCTCACATAAAAGTGGCAAGAAAAAGCAGTTCTATAGGAAGGAAAGAGAGGGCAGGTGAGGGGGAATGAGTGAATCTCACTCTCATCAGATTTGACCTGCGGAGGGAATAACATACACACTCAATTGAGTATCTTACCCCACAGAAAAGGAGGAGGAAGAAGATAAAAAAGGGGGTACAATAGAAGCAAGGGCCGATAGGGGGAGGAGGTAGTCAAAAACAAACACTTTCGAAAAGGGACAGGGTCAAGGGAGAAAACTGAATAAAGAGGCATAAGTTAAGAAGAAGTAAAATATAGTTAGTCTTTCACAGCATGAACATTGTCGAAGGGTTTTACATAATGATACACATGTACTCTATGTTGAATTGCTTGCCTTCTTAGGGAGGGTGTTTGGGGAGGGAACAGGGGAGAGAATTTGGAACTCAAAGTTTTAAAAACAGATGTTCAAAAACAAACAAAAAAAAAGTTTTTGCATGAAACTAGGGAATAAGATACACAGGCAATGGGGCATAGAAATTTATCTTGCCCTACAAGAAAGTAAGGGAATAGGGGATGGGGGGAGTGTGGTGACAGAAAGGAGGGTTGACTGGGGAACAGGGCAATCAGAACATATGCCATCTTGGAGTGGGAGGGGACAGCAGAAATGTGCAGAAAATTTGTAATTCAAACTCTTGTGAAAATCAATGCTGAAAACTAAATATATTAAATAAATTAAATTAGAAAAAAAAAGAACCAAATGAAATCAACATCTTTAATACTCAGTGACATCAATGCAAAGGTGGACAGAGGGGAAGAAGATAAAAAATATATTAAAAGATATTGTTTAAAAGTAAGAAAAAAGGAAAACCAAAGGCTTATGGACAATATCATGCCAACATGTCAAGAATCAACTTTTCTCCAGGAAGAGATTTGGGAGGTTCTGGATATGATAAGCATCAAATAACATACAGAAATTAAAATGTATTATATTTTAACAGGACACCAATTGCTTAATTATGTGTGAATCACTTCTACTTGTCTTTGTAGTCAGGCCATTTTGCTGAAGATAAAAAGTAATATCTAATTTGAAAAAATTCTCAAAAATATACTATGATATTGGGGAAACTTCAATTTGATCAATTTGAAAACACTACTGACATTGAAAAAATGGTAAATGAAGTTAAAACCAGACACTAACATCCACTATTACCATTTCTTCAGGAAATTTAACTGATATAAATGGATTCCTACAAGGAAACATAAAGAGCCTTACAAGCTACCCTACCCAACAACATGTGAGCTACTCACCAATTATGGACATGGAAGTCAAAGATAACAGTGGCCTAAAACAGAAACTAGTTTGTATGATTACATGGAGGAGTACAGTACAAGATCACATATCACCTCATTAAACAAAGAAAAATGGTGGAAGGAAAAGCAAGTGTAAAGAAAGTCTAGTGTAGGCTCAACTGAACAAAATCATTCTGAGGACATTTAACAATGAACTTGGAATCATAATAATTAGCATTTATAGAACACTTTAAGGTTTGCAAATCACTGTATGTGTGCAATTTCATTTGATTCTTATAATCACCCTATACTAAAACAGGTGCTATTTTTATTATCCAATTTTGCACAAGGAGGCTAGAGTAGGATCACATAGCTACTAAGTATCTTGCGACAAATTTGACATGGCATCTTTCAAATTCCAAGCCAAGCGCTCTACCCACTACACCACCTAGCTTACAGGAATAGGTCAATAAGCAGAAAAAAATTGATAAATATTGCTAAAGACTTTTATGACAAAGTTTTTCACCACCAATGGAATCACTCATTTAAAAATCGATATATAGGGGGGTGGAGCCAAGATGGGGGCTGGAGAGCAGGGACTAGCGTGACCTCCCTGCCGAGTCCCTCTGAAAACCTATAAAAAATGGCTCTGAACCAATTCTAGAACGGCAGAACCCACAAAACAGCAGAGGGAAGCAGGGCTCCAACCCAGGACAGCCTGGATGGTCTCTGGGTGAGGTCTATCCCACACGGAGCTCGGAGCTGGGAGTGGAGCACAGCAGAGCCCAGCTTGAGCGGCTCGGACCAACCAGACCAGGAGCCGGGCGGAGCGGACCCTAGCGCCCTGAATCAGTGACCTGCGGCAGTTACCAGACTTCTCAACCCACAAACACCAAAGACAGCTGAGAAGGTTAGTGGAAAAAGCTGCGGGAGTGGAAGGAGTTCACAGTTCGGCTACCAGCCCCGGAGGGGCAACGGAGGTGGGGCAGCTACAGCTGTTATTGCTTCTGGCCCCAGGCCCACCAGGTGGGAGGAATTAAGTGGCGGATCAGAGCAGGAGTGCACAGCCTGCTGAAGATCTAAGCCCAGTCCAGGTTGGGGGTTCTTGGGGAAGGAGCAGTGCTGGTGTGGCAGAGCTGGCACATCCCCCCCAAACGTGGAACATAGAACTCTTTAGTCTACAAGCAGTCATACCCCGCTGAAAAACTCAAGGGTCAAGTTAGTTGGTTGGGAATATGTCCAGGCAGCGAAAACGCACCCAGATTCAGTCTCAGACTTTGGATTCTTTCTTTGGTGACAAAGAAGACCAAAACATACAGACAGAAGAAGGCAACAAAGTCAAAGAGCCTACAACAAAAACCTCCAAGAAAAACATGAACTGGTCCCAGGCCATGGAAGAGCTCAAAAAGGATTTGGAAAAGCAAGTTAGAGAAGTAGAGGAAAAATTGGGAAGAGAAATGAGAAGGATGTGAGAAAACCATGAAAAACAAGCATTTTACATTATGACCAAGTGGGATTTATACCAGGAATGCAGGGCTAATTCAATATTAGGAAAACTATCAGCATTATTGACCATATCAATAACAAAACCAACAGAAACCATATGATTATCTTAATAGATGCAGAAAAAGCTTCTGATAAAATACAATACCCATTCCTATTAAAAACACTACAAAGCACTATTAAAAGCACTAGAAAGCACAGGAATAAATGGAGCTTTTCCTTAAAATGATAAGCAGTATCCATCTTAAACCATTAGCAAGCATTAGGTATAATGGGGTTAAGCTAGAATCCTTCCCAATGAGATCAGGAGTGAAGCAAGGATGCCCATTATCACCAATATTATTCAATAGTGCACTAGAAATATTAGCTATAGCAATAAGAGAAGAAATAGAAAGAATTAAAATAGGCAATGAGGAAACAAAACTATCACTCTTTGCATATACGATGATATACTTAGAGAATCCTAGGGCATCAGCTAAAAAAAGCTAAAATAATTAACAACTTTAGCTAAGTAGCATCATATAGAATAAACCCACATAAATCATCGGCATTTTTATATATTACCAAGTCCAACAGCAAGAAACAGAAAGAGAAATTCAATTTAAAATAATTGTAGACAATATAAAATACTTGGAGGCTACCTGCCAAGACAAACCCAGGAACTACATGAAGACAATTACAAAACACTTTTCACACAAATACAATCAGATCTAAACAACTGGAAAAATATAAATTGCTAATAGGTAGGCCAAGTCAATATAATAAAAATGACAATTCTACATAAATTAATATACTTATTCAGTGCCATACCAATCAAACTACTAAAAATTTATTTTATAGGGCTAGAAAAAAATAACAAAATTTATCTGGAAGATCAAAAGATCAAGAATATCAAGGACTTTAATGAAAAAAAATGTGAAGGTAGGTGCCATACTAGACGTCAAACTGTATTATAAAGGAGTAATCATCAAAACAATCTGGTACTGGCTAAAAAATAGAGTGCTGGTTCAGTGGAAGAGATTAGGTACACAATATACAGTAGTAAATGATCACAGTAGTCTAGCATTTGATAAACCTAAAGACCCCAACTTTTAGGACAAGAACTCAGCAGCTGACAAAAACTGCTGGGAAAACTGGAAAACAGTATGGCAAAAACTAGGTACAGACCAACAATATGTTACACCATATACCAAGATAAGGTCAAAATGGGTACATGTTTTAGATGTAAAGGGTAATACCATAAGAAAATTAGAGCAAAAAATAGTTTATCTCTCAGATATATGAATAACGGAAGCATTTATGAACAAACAAGAGATAGAGAGAGAGCATTACAAGATGTAAAATGATAATTTTGATTTTATTAAAAAGTTTCTGTGCAAACAAAAACCGATGTAACCAAGATTAGAAGAAAAACAGAAAGATAGGGGATTTTATTTTTGCAATATCTCTGACAAAGGGCTCATTTCTCAAATATATGGAGAACTGAGTCAAATTTGTAACAATACAAGTCATTCCCCAATTGATAATGGTCAAAAGAAGTGAATTGGCAGTTTTCAGATTAAGAAATCAACGCTATCAACAGTCATGTGAAAAAAATGTTCTAAATCACTACTGATTAAAGAAATGCAAATTAAAACAACTCTGAGGCACCACTCCATACCTATAAGATTGGCTAATATGATAGTAAAGGAAAAAGATAAATGTTGGAGGGTGTGTGGGAAAATTGGGACATTAACGCACTGCTGGTGGAGGTGTGAACTGATCCAATCATTCTGGAGAGAAACTTGGAATTATGCCCAAAGGGCAATCAAACTGTGCTTTACTTTTGATCCAGGAATACCACTACTAGGTCTATATCCCAAAGAGATTAAAAAAAAAAAAAGAAAAGGACCTATTTGTACAATAATATTTATAGAAACTCTTTTTTTGTAGTAGCAAACAATTGGAAATTGAGGGGATGTCCATCAATTGAGTAATGGCTGAAAAAGTTTTAGTATATGCTTGTAATGGAATACTATTCTGCTACAAGAAATGACAAGCAGGCTGAACTCAGAAAAACCTACAAAGACTTACATGAACTGATGCAAAGTGAAGCAAGCAGAACAGGAGGACATTGTACATAGGTATAGCAACATTGTGTGATGACTGATTAGGAATGATTTAGCTCTTCCATCCACATCCAGAGAAAGAACTAAAAGAATCTGAATACAGATCAAAGCACACTATATTTAAATTGAATTTGGGAGTGGGGGTGGAGGTTGAGTTGGTCTGTTTCTTCTTTCACAGCATGATTAATGTGGAAATATGTGTTGCATGACTGCACATGACATAAGTTGCTTACTCTCTCAAGGAAGGGGAAAGAGAGGAGGGAGAGAACTTGGAACTCAAAATTTTAAAAAATGAATGTTAAAAATTGTTTTTACATATAATTGGGAAAAATAAAATATTATTAAAATTTTTTAAAAACTACAAATGAGCATTTGCTTCAAATGAACAAACTGATACCTTTAAGGTCCTCTTCTCCTCTAATAAGATATCTATCATGCATATATCAAAACCCTAAAAGATCAATTGAAAGATAATAATGGACATAACTTTGCACAAAGATTTTCTGATCATTACTGCCAAGACCAAAAAACATGGGAGATGTCTTGACCAAGACATTTGACACTACCATGGATATGTCTAGTATATGGTGCAAATGAAAGCAACTTCCTTATAGATGGTAAGGTCTTGTAGCTGCTGTCTGTGGATCACATTATGCTGACTGCACCACGTACTAGAATATTGCAGATACTCCTAAATAAGATACAACTGCTGGCACCTAAGCATCTGCACTAGAAAAACCAATTGGATAAAGAACTCCTATTTTCTAGACTATGATATTTATACACTTAGATGGGCAAACTTTAGAGTTGATTTTTCAGTAAATAATGCCTGGAACAGATACTTTGCATAGATAATGAGTTAGTCCAGAAATGAAAAGGAGGAAAGCAGACTGGATTGCTCTCAGAGAATCACACTGTACTTGAAATAACTACAAGCCTCTTTTTCAAAGGCCCATGTTTTTAATGCCAATTTTGTTTTGATTATGCTATATCAGTTCAAGTTATGAAGTATTAGGATTTCCAAAGGGCAACAAAGAAATATATAGTAAATATGGGAAGACCGTAACATATTACCAACCAACAAGAACTAAAAAAGACAATGGGCTAGTAATGTGGCAAGAGCTGAGTGTTTCATTTTTGGTACCAGTTAAATGTAAAGAGAATTAGCGAAATCCCTCAGCACTGTGGGTAGACCCCTGTGGAAAATTTAAGGAAGAACACAGATAAGAAGCTCACAGGCTCAGGGGATATGGAGGTGTCCCAAACTACATCACTGGGGGAAGCATCCACATCAGTAATACCACAGAGCCATCAATGTACTTCAGGTTTGCAAAGTTCATCACATTAATTAATTCATCTGATCCTTAACAACCCTGCAAGGGGAAGGTACTATACATATCTTATCTCCATTTTAGAGATGAAACTAATGCTCAAAAGTTATGTGATTTCCCCAGACTCACAGTTTACTATTGGAGATGAAATTCAAACCCTGATCTTTTCCACTCCAAATCTATTTCTCTTTCCACTACAGCATACCCCCAACTACTTAGCTCCTTGACTCTCAATAGGTAGAGAGGTCACAGTCAGTGAGAGAAATAGCTACACTGACGAAATCAGAGGTCCTTGAATTATTGAAGTGAGGGAAACAGAATTTAAGGGGCCTATAAAACATTTTGAAATGGTTTGCTTTACAAGTACCCTGTAGTAAGTAGAGAATTAGGCTCCAGATCATAAGTACCAGATTTGGATGGTCACCAGTCTTTTAGCCAGTTCAGAAATGATTGGCAAAATGTACGTTAGAATGAGATTCTGGATTGTGGTGCTGTTTTCAATATTCCAGGACTCACTGAAGCAGAAGATCAGCAGTCATATCCTAATATGCCAGTAATTAACTTATTTTCAGATGAACTAATCTAGATTGCTTCAATAAAAAAACCTGACAAATACATAATTTACTTTTTAGTTTTTTAATATCAAACTGGAAGTAATATGCATAATGTGCTGATAAAACATTTTGAAACCTCTCAAGTATCAGGAAAAAATTTTTAAAGTAAAAATTATAAAATGTTGTAGTCTTTTCAAAGGTGCATATTTTAAGATATAAGTATTTTTGGTAAACATTTTAAGACACCCAAGAAGATGGCTGGAAGCAGAGTATGCTCAGCGAGAAGTAATGAAAAGATAGAAGCCACACAAACTGTCCTGAATGGCCTGACTCCTTTGGGCACTCTGAGTGCTGGTTTTCCAGGGGGGCTGGACCCAGCCCGATCTCAAAGGTCTTTCAACATGCCAGCTTTCTGAACATAAATACACCAAGGGAGAGGGATACCAGTCCAAACTTTAGGTAATGGGATGGCTGAAGCCAGTGGGATCTTAATGCTGGTCTGTCAGAACAGCAGTGAGGGATAGAACCAACCCCCACAGGTCACTGGGCAGAGACCCAGGGTGAGGCAGTATACACTTTGGAGCACTTGGAGTCACAGACAGACATGTCCAGCTCAAGGACTGAGTGCATGCTGGAGAACAGCGAGGGTGGGAGGAGTGGTGAGGAAAGTCCTGAGACTAGTATAATCTCCAACATCTGAGTAGAACCTGTCAACTAAAGTGTGGAATAGAATCAACTCCCAGTTGGAAATTGTGTAGATTAAAGGAGGCAAAGAAGGGCAGAAGGCAATATAATCATACAGCAACACCAAGAAAAGAGACCCTACAAATCATCACAACAGAGGTTGGTGCTGGGTCCCAGTCACCCCATCCAGGACTACCACAAGAACAGCAACAGCCAGAGAAGACAGGAAGAAACGGGGTCTTATTACCCTATAAAAAAGTATGGAAGAAGGAAAAACCTGACCCTAGCTCAAGTCCTAATCCAGAAACTAAGGCTGGAGATAGAAGAAAACAAGAAAAAAACAAACACAAAGATGAAAAATCATAGTTTAATAGAAACCTAAGAGGTTAATTCAGAAGAGAATTCTACAATAAAGTAAAAACAGAACTTCCAAAAAAACTGCTTGCCCTCTCCAAGAATAGGTGGAAGAAATGAGGAGAGAAGAAATTAGCGTACTTGAGAGGGAAAAAAAATGGAAGAATAAAAGTTGAAAAACTTTACCTAAGTAGTGAACTCCCTGAAAAACAGAATGGGTCAAAAAAACTTAACTCTATGAGAATGAACGAATAAAACAATGTCCTAAGTGCTTACTGTATGCAAAGCACTGAGCTAAATGCTGGGTATTCAAAATGCAGTAAGATTATCTCTGCTCTCACTTTTGAACTTGGGAGACAACACCAAAAGGAGGTTTCAGCTGCAGGAAAAACAGAAAAGCTCAGTAGCCAAGAAGATGGTAATGTTTCTTTACTGTCATTTTCATTAATAAAAGCCTATATCAGTTAATCACGTTGAATCTAGACTCAGACATTTACTAGTTATATGACCCAAAGAAAGTCACAGAGGTCTGCCTCAGTCTCCTCAACTGTAAAATGGAAATAATAATAACACCTCATTTCCAAGTTTGTTGTAAAGATCAAATGAGATAATATTTATAAAGTGCTTTACAAATCTTAAAACACAATAAAAAAATACTAGTTATTATGATTATCAAAACTAAACTAAACTGAACTAAAACACAAGTTGAGTTGAAATAAATTAAGAGTAAGACCCCTTAAACACTCAGAAAAAAAATGGATAATATATTTCAAAAAGAAACTGCCCAGATCAATTAGAACCAGACTACAAAGCGAAAACAGAAAGAACCGCTGTTAAACTTAGAAAAGAAATCTCAAATTGAAAACTTCAGCGATATTCATTGCTGGGTATGTGCTGAAGCCAACTCAAACCAGCACATGAGAGCCAATTGTTAAATTTTCAGTATGAACATTAACATTTTGAAAACTGGTAAAGTCATGGTTGTAATGTCTGTTTAATTGATTGGGTTCTGAAAAGCAATGGATCTCAAGAGCAAGCCTAAGTGACTTAGCCCTAAAACTCGAGCCTAACCAATCAAAAGATGCATGTACAATAACAAAAAGTCTTTCCTAACATTCTCAGAAAGATTAATCAGAACTGATCAGATTATTGGCTTCTCAGACACCCCAGAAAATAGAAAAGACAAGAAGAATTAAAAAAAAAATAAAGCAGCCAAGGACAACACTAATGAAGTAAGGAGGGATCATTAAAAAGAAAAAAAGGTGAAAGCAGAAATCCAAAAGAAGTGACAGTGGAAAAAGACACTTGATATATCATGGACTAACCTTACAACACTCAGTCTACAAGTTAATAAAAGGATTTTGTGGGAATAAATTACAAGATAGGAGGGCATGGAAAAATGGGGAGGGAAGGAAGAAGACAGAGGAGAATAAGTGACATATCCTATTCAAGTCAAAGATTAACAATGAAGGAAAAATAACTCCTCAGGACGGCAGCCACAGGAGAATGGATGAAGAGGCAAAGAGAGAAATCCAAACAGGGAGAAAGAAATGGGTAAACCTAGTTTCGAAAGTGGGAGAGGGTATCATTGATAATGCTCCTGCTGGTAAAAGATATTCTATAAAGGGAGTTTGGGAACTTAAGTATTACATGTTGAGATTTAGTGCTTAGAAAGACCACTCATTCTGCCTTAGGAGAAGGGGAATCAAATGCTCCTTAGGGCAACTGACATCCAGAAGAATTAGAGGACATGGACCTAGGGAAGGGATTTCCAGGCAAATGGGGGAAGAAAAAGGAATAGGCCAATTACAGACTACACAAATGGGGACAAAGATTCCTACCATGGGACAATATTTTGTCTGTTACCTGCAGGAAATGGCATTTCTAAAAGTCAGGCAAAACAGAAAAAAGGAGGCTAAGGGGCAAGATCTACAAGGCAATAACAAAAACTGCTTAAATGAGTGAACTCAAAAAAGATACCTTGAAAATGTTAATTCTGCAATAGTATAGACAAAAAAGGACTAAACAAGTACCAGGGCATGAATCAAATAATAAAAGTCTAAAATAGACAGAAAAGGAAGATAAATAATGAAGAAAATGTAGGAAAGAAATCTTTTCTAGATAAAGACAAAGGAAATTCAATATTAAAAAAAAACCTCAAAACAAAATGAATTAAAGGGAAAGAAAGGGGGATTCTACTTGATGATTAAATGAGTTAAAAAAAAAAGAAGAGAAGAGCTAAATAACTAAATAAAAGCAAGCAAGATAAAGAAATAAGTAAAATTCCAAAAAGGGGTGGAGGGTAGGTAAGGGAGTGAGATGAAGGTAGAGAACTGGTGGTAACAGGATCATCGTTTTTAAAAAATTAAGCTATAAAAGACATAGTTTTGTATTTACAGCAGCAAAGGAAGAAAAATATCACAACTTGGAAAAAACCTAATGTTAGAAACAAACGGAGGAAAGTATATACCTAACTTTCGTAACTTTAATTGTGAATTAACAATTGTTAATAATTGTGAATAAACAATCCAATAAAATGAAAAGGGATGACATATTGGATAAGAAAACAAAACCCCACAATCTGTTGCTTATAAGAAACACATTTAAACACATATACAGAATAAAAATGAGGGGCTAGACAAACAAATTTACTAGCATCAAGTGAATCCAAAAAAACCAAGTGTTTGAAATCATGTTATCAGACAAGGCAAAAACAAACATTTAAAACACAAAAAAGTGGACAGATAAGCAAACTACATTAGGCTAAAAGAAGCACAGGAAAAAACCCAAAATCAATATTAAACTGATATACTTGAAATGCTTTATCGTTTCTAAATTCATAAAAGAAATATTAACAGAACTACAAGAATAAATAGACTAATACAACAATGACAGGAAATTTTAATATCCTTCTCTCAGTTTTGGATAAGTCTAATAGGAAGAAAAACAAAAAGAAAAATATAGAACCAAACAAAGGTGTCCATCTTCCCACTGGTTCTCTCTTACCTTTCACTCCTCCACCCCAAATTTGTTTCTTTTTTCCCTGGTTTTGGAGTTTTGTTTACTAGTTCCTTTTTCTTTCTCAATTTTATCTGCCTAATTGGTTCTCTATTTTTTTTAACTCTCATTTAAATTAGTGCTACAAGGTTTCTAGCTTCTAATACCTGCAAAAGAATATTTGTATTTCCTAGAACCACATGAAACTTTTACAAAAACTGACCATGTATTAAGACATAGAGATATTATAAACAAAAGTCCAAAGGCAGAAATAGTAAATGCATCCTTTATAGATGAAAATGCAATAAAAATAGTAATTGGTTCAGGGGACCACAAACAAAAGATATAGACCCAAATGGATAATTACAATTAAATTCTAAATAAAGAGTAGATGAAAGAGCAAATCATAGAAGCAATTAATAATTACATAAAAGAAAGTAGTAATGATGAAAACAACATACCAAGATTTCTGGGAAGCAGTCTTCAAGAAAAACATATCCCTATAAAACAAACATTGAAATAACAAAGGTTAATAAACTGAAAATAAACTTTTAAAAATTTTAAAAAAATAAACAAACCTAAAATAAGCATAAAAGAAGATAACAAATCTAAATAGATTTTTAAAAGTCATGTTAACTGTAAATAAAACTAAAAGCTGGTTCTTTGAAAAGTCTAATAAAATGGATAAGTCTTTAGCCATTCTGATTTGAAAAGAGGAGGGCAGAAAATCAAATGAATAAAATAGCAAATGAGGACGATGAAATCATAACAAAACTAGAATTTTTTAAAAATCATAATGTACTATGTAGTTATATGCTAACAAAATTGAGAATACTAAAGAAATAGAGGAATATCTTCAAAAAATATAAAAATCCAAAGTGACAGAAGATCAAATGGAGATCTTAAATAACCCAGGCTCAAAAAAGAAAAAAGAACTAAGTGTACAGAAAATACAAAAGGAAAAAACTCTTAGTCCTGATGCATTTATAAGAAAATTCTATCAAACTTTTAAAGAACAATTAGCATATATACTTTATAAATTATTCTCAGAAATCGAGAAAGTACCTTACTACAATCAGAATTTATCAGACTATATATACATATATATGAAATGTGCGTATACATGTACACATAATGTGTATGTATATACATATATAAAACATATACATACACACACATATGGATACATACACACATCCCCCTAATACTTCAACCAGTAAAGAATACAACACGGAAGGAAAAACATAGACTGTTATTATTAATGAGTACAAATTTAAAAATTTTAAACAAAATCCTGCCAGACTACAGTGATTTATTCAAGAACACATCGTGATCAAGTTGGATTCATACCAGGTATGGAAGGATGGTTTGACCTTAAGAAAGCAATCAGCATAACTGATCATATTAAAAACAGAAACATCCAAATCCACATGATTATCTCAATAGGCACAAAAAAGGCTTTGGCAAAGTATAACACTCATTTATGCTAACAACAAACAAAAAGACCAACCCAAAAAGTATAAGCGTAGAGGGACCTTTTTTAATATCACAAAAATTATCCATCTTAAAGTCAAAAGGAAGCATCATATGCAAAGGAGATATACTAGAACTACTAATAAATACAGGAGTAAAGCAAAAATGCTCATTCTCCTCACTATTATTTGACATCATTTTGGAAATGCTAACAACAGTAATAAGAAGAGAAAGAAATTAAAATTAGAAACATAGGTTAAAAGTAGAAAAAAAAACCCTAACCCTATCTGCTAATAATGATGTTATATTTGGAAAATCCTAGGAAAACAGTGAAGCAGTAGCTTCAGCAAAGTTGTAGGCTATAATAGACACCCTCAAAAATCAACTGCATTTCTATACAATCATAAAGATATCCAAGGAGCAATAATAGAAAGGGAAACCACATTCTAAATAACTAAAAAATGCATAACATATATGGGGATAAAAAAGTTAGATAACCAATAACCATTCACTGACAGATTTAAATATGAACAAAAAGTTATCAAGAGAACTGAAAATGATTAACAACCATATGAAATGCTCCAAATCATTAACAGGAGATCTACAAACCAAAATAATCCTGAGGTTTTACCTCACATCAAATCAGCAAAGACGACAAAAGATGGAAAGTCAATATTGGAGAGGCTGTGCAAAAATATTCACACTAGTGCAATGTTGGCAGAGCAGTGAATCAACACAACCATTCTGAAAAGCAATTTGGATTTATGTGAATAAAGTAAATAAAACCCAAAGATTCTACCACTAAATTTATATCCCAAGGAAGTCATTGATAAAATGAACGTCTCCAAAAACACCAAAATATTTGCTGCAAAACTTTTTGTGGTATCAAAGAAATGGAAACAAAGTAGGTATCCATTACTGGGTAATGGCTAAACAAACTGTAGTACATGTAATTACAATGTAATTTTGTTGTGTTGTAAGAAATGCCAAATATGATCAATATAGCAGTGTGGAATAACTTCCATGAACTGACGCAGAAAGAGCAAGAAAAACCAAAAGAACAATATAAACAATGACTAAATAATGTAAATGGAAAGAACCACAAAGCAATTAAAACTGAACACTGCAGAATTGCAAAGAAGAATGTACAGCCCAGAAGAAGAGATCTGAAAAGACAACCCCTTCAATTCCTTTACAGAGGTAAGATGTCCAGGAATGAAGATCATTGTACATATTTTCAGACTTCTTGAAAGACTAATTGGTTTTATTTATTTTCTGTTCTTTTTGTTTAAAAAATTTTTTTACATGGATGGCTTTCTGGGAAGGGGAAGTAAAGAGATGCTGAGATTAAGTGATAGAAAAACAATTCTCCATAAAAATGTATCTTTTTAAAGTGTCCAGCAATCATATCTGTCAGTCCTTGTAGAACCTGACTCTCTTAATTTCTCAGGCCAGATGACTTGAGCTCATTAAGGACAGCTAGGTCCTTTTTTCTTATTTTTAATTATCTTTTTGCTTGTCTTGGCTATCACTTCCTTGTGGTCATTCTTGCTTGATCATTTTTGTATAAAGGTCATTCGCCTTTGCAAAGAAAATAGAAATGTTCTCTGTTGTCAATCATCTGTCTCCTCTGACCTTCTCCCAAATACTTTCCATGATGTTTCTCAATTACAGTTCCTGAATTTCTTCACACAAGAATACCTCCTTAATCTACAATGCTGCCCCATCCCACAAATGCCTTTACCTATCCAGTGTCTTGAATAAAGTACATACACATGGAGAGTCATGGATTTCACCCCATGTGATAAATATAAGGTCAAACATCCCTCATTGTATTAGGACTTCTAGTTCATCTTTCCTGTTGCTTAATCTTTGGGTATTTATTGACATTTGGAACCATGTTTTTACTACCAGTTGTTTTCTTGGATTTTAACTGTGAATTTCTAAGTGTCTAAGCTGCTTGTTTTCCTTCTTTGTGACTACTCTCTTTCATATTTAATGGAGGAATTACATACAGGCTATCTTCTATCTCTCCCCATCCTTTCTGGCTTAAAGTCCTTTTGATTAGATTCCCAAGACAGATGGCAAACATACTCTTTTAAGAGCTTCTTTAACAATTCAACTCAATTCAACAAATTGCAAAGCTATTTATCCTTTACCTTGTAGTAATCATCATGATTGAATCCCTGGGGACATTCCATCAATTACTACAATAGCTTAGGTAAAAAAGTGGTTTGTGTCTTTTTTTTTTTTTTTTACAAACTTGGCTTTTAAAAAATCATCTTCACAAGATGGGGGAAAATATGGCCAAGGAATAGTTTTTGTGGACTTAAAAAATATGAGTCTTGAAAAGCCAGTAGTTCTCAAAAAGTCTGATATCCAAGATATTTGATGAATTAAGTTATACATATATATGTATATATGTATAATACCAAGTGTCATTCCTCAATTTCAAAAGAACTGCAAACTATAAATGAGCATCTGAAAATATGTTCCAAATCACTAAGAGAAATGCAAATTAAAACAAGTAAGTATTTACCTCACACTTTGCCAATTGGTAAGGATGACAAATGTTGAAGTGGCTGTGGGAAGAGAGTGCAGGAATATCTTGGTGAAGTTGTGAACTATTCAAACCATTCTTGATGTCAATCTGTAATTATGCAAGGAAAGTTGTTGGCCATCTAAACACTTTGGTCCCAAAAGTGAACTACTGGGCACTGACTGCAAGTAAGCCAAAGACAGAAACTGAGCTGCCTTATAGTGATAACTACTACTAGGCATTACCCCAAGAGATAAAAGGGAGTAGAAAAGAACCTCTATTTATGAAAAGAACAAAAGTACTCACAGCAGCTGTATTTGTGATGGCAAAGAATTAGAAACTAGGGGGGTGCCCACCAATTAGGGAATGGGTGAACAAATTATGGTATATGAATATAATTGAATATTATTGTGGTATAAGAAATGATAAAACTGACAGTTTCAAAGAAATCTGGGAAGAACTTAGGAACTGATGCAGAGTGAATAGAAAAGAACCAGGACAATTTATACAATAACAACATGGCAAACAAAAACAACTTTGAAAGTCTAAAGAACTCTGATCAATGACCTGACCAACCCTGATTCCAGAAGATAGATGATGAAGCACACTGCCCAACTAGACTTGAGATAATGAACTCAAGGTACAGAATGAGATACACTTTTACAGATACAGCCAGTAGGTAAATTTGTTTTGCTTGACTATGCCTATTTGTTATAAGGGTTTGGTTTGTTTGTTTTTTTTTTAAATTTGGGAGAACAGAGTAGTAAAAAGGCAAGAGGAGATAAGGGTATGGTGCTTCACTCAAAAAGAATAGGCCAGAAGGAATCACAGGATACATTAGCTTCAGAAGTTCCATGTTTAACAGTATATATTTTAAAAGAAAAGCAAACTATATAAGTGGTTCATAGTTTCATGTATAATTCTCCTCTTCTGCTCTACAATGTATATGGAAATGTTTATTTTATTTGGTGCTTGTTAAAACTCAGAATTTTTTAAAAATTATATTAAAAGAGAAAAAAGGCAAAAGCTCACTGGAAGAGAACTAAATTTAGCTCATTGCACTGCAGCACCATCTATAACTTGGGAGAAGTGAAACTTCTCAAAAATGATTTTTAGAGCATTCTATTCAGTGATGAACTGGTTGGGCTTGTTTGTATTGCCCAGAGAATTATCATCCTTTGAGCTCTATTTTGCTATACCAAAAAAACTAGGAGCTGATTAAAATCCAATTGAGTGAAGAGTAGTTTCTTTGTAGCACTCCAGTTTATGGAACTGCTTATCATCACAATAACTTAGCAGTTCCTCAGGACCTTAACGGTGTGAGTTAAAAGGGTTTTTCACTGCTTCATCAATTCTAGAGTAGAAGACAGGTGGTTTTGCTCAGCAGGAGAGCAATGGGGATCAGAAGAGAACCTTTTAGTAGAAACTGTTCTGAAGGGAAGAGGCCTACAATTCAGAGTTGTGAACTGCCTTAGAACATGTCTACTTCACTTTGTGCCTCTCTGCTAGGTTTCTTTAAGTAAGTGCTCACTTTCTCCCAAGGATGCTGTGTACATTGCTGAGAAAGGGTGACACAAGTTTATGTGTGGCCTGTGATGTATTAATTACTCATTTACTTATCTTATATGGGTGTGGTTTTGTACATATGTATGTGTTTATATTATATATGTATTAACCAACTGTGATGTGTTCATTTTCTCATTTGCTTTATACTGAATAATTGTGATATTATTGATTTTGCCTTGTTCAGAAAATGTTTTAAGGATGTTTACTTTTTAAAGCCTAGAAAGGTAACATAGTGAGAAGATACTTTCTACTTCCAATGGATCATGTGGGAGTTCAGGAGAAAGGAGGAGGGACATGTTTTTGGCCATGCATAACTAATCAATGAGGGGCCCCTGATTGCTGAGCAGGAAGACCTGATGACTCAGGGCACTTCATAGTAGAGTAAAAGAAGAAGCAGTTTCCATTGGTACCCTCGAGGCTTCAGCACTCTGGGAAGCAAGATGTGGAAGCAGAGTATACAAATGAAGGCTTTGGCCTTGGCAGGAGGGTAACTTACTCTTTCAAGACTGGAGTACCGGAGGACAGAGTAAGGGATAATATTGAGGTAATCTGAAATACAGAATTGAGGAAAAGAGCTTCTCAATAAAAGGCCTAAATTTTTTCAATAAAGTACGAGTTGAGGCCTCTGCTGGGACAGGGATGGCTTAAGTGTCTTAAGGAGAAAAGATCTGCATCAGAAACTGAGGGTAGTAGTATAAAGACTCAATCAGGGAAAGGTAAAACTATTGGCATGTAATGGGCAGGTTGAGATTACATAACAGATTTGAATTGGACCTGGTCAGCACTGTTAATTGAGTTCCTCCATAGGCATTCAGCGGAATAGGTGGGTAAATTGCAAATGGTAAAATTAATCCAGGTTTGAGGTTTGAAAAAGGATGAGTAGACAGCATTACATAGGTAGCTATGGAGAAGACACTGGTTTATCCTTCACTCTTGACCTCAACTAGTCCATCTTCTTTTCTGGTAGTGTACCTCTTCGCTATCTTTTAAACCATTTTTGGTACACAATTCTTCCTTCGTAACATTCTACAGGTCTCCCCATTCCAATCTATCTTCCACTAAGTTGCAAAAGTCAATTTTATTAAAGCCCAAGTCTAATCATATGATCCCTCATCCAATAAACTCCAGTGGTTTTCTATTACATCCAGATCAAACATGAAGTCTTCTGTTATGCATTTAAAGTCTTTTACAATCTGGCCTCTCCTACCTTTCTAACCTTACACTTTATTCCTCTGATATACTCTATGACCTAGCTATACTGGGCTATTTGACATTCCTTGTGATGAAATCCTAATAAAGCTACCCCCAGCCCCAATATTTTAACTTCTTCATGGGCCCCACTGAACAGCAGGCATGCCCTGATTTGACCACACAATCTGACCTTAACCACATCACAGGCCCCCAAACTCAATCATAGGCAGACCCAATGCCCCTAGCTAGCCACTGCCCCCAGACTCAATCCTCTAGCTAGCCTCTGCCCCTAGATCTAATGCACATTATTTCCCACAGGAACAGGTGTGTCCATGCACTCAAACACAACCACATCAACCATCTTGACCAGACAGAACCACAATAGCTAGCCAAAGAGAAAGCAGTACCACCAGGATGTAGAACAGGATGCTTGACCACCAAACCATAGAGGGGGCCCTCCTTAAGATGGTACCTTCACAGTAATAGTAAAGAACTGACCTAGAACAAACTTAGGACATAAAGAGGCTTATAATATCATTATCATACATACATGCTTCCCCCCGCCCCCGTGGGTTTTTCTGTGGAGGCTGGGATCCCACCCCATTATTTAATCCCTTAATAAACCCCTTCTGCCTTTCTAATATTAATCATTTCTTATATTCTCTGTAAATTGTGATTGTGTAATCAGCATCATATACTCTATAAAATTGTCTGTCTTGCCTTACTGAAACTGCTAATTCCTCTAAGGAACTTAGCCATTCACCAGAGCATGAAACCTCAAAACCATTATAAATCTCTCTAGCTGGCTTGGAGTCAGACTGAGTCTTTAAAATTCTTTAGAGACATCCCGCCATAACACAACCTGACCTCATCATTTACACACAGCAATCTCTTTCCCCAGGTCTGGAATGCTCAGCCTCATTTCCACCTACTGGCTTCTTGACTTTCTTCAAAATTCAGCTCAAATCTCACCTTCTGCAGGAGGTCTTTCTATCTCTGGCCCTCCCCCCTCTTATTGCTTGCCCTCTGAGATTACTTTTGTTAAGGGGTACCCTGAATGACACATTTTCCAGAAACATTGGACCCAGAGAGTCCCTGCAAGAGACCCTGAAAATGTCAAGGATGAAGTCCCACCCTTCCCAGTTGATGATAATTCTTAATTTGATGTTTGCACCCCAAGCTGGACTCCCTACATGTCTTCAAGAGTCAAGGTAGGTGCCAATCAGTCTGCCCTAGACTGAGAAAGTGCTTGTGTGGCCTGGAACCTTGTAGATAAGCAGACCATCCTATCTTCATGGTCTAGCAGTTCCTAAGGGAAAAGAATGTGGCTTTTGCTATTACCTTACTCCTTCCCTTGGAAGGGGTCGAGTCTTCCCATCCCTACTTTGCCTTTCCTCCACCCAGCTCACTCTCATTTAAGAGATTTCTGTTTCTTCCTCCTTCCTTTGTGGTAGTCTCACAAATATGCAAGGCTCTGTTTGGATTGTTGTATTGGGAATCAAGATGGGCTCTTAGCACTTATTCAACCAAGTGCCCTTGAAGCGATTGGCTTTTGTTTCCTTGATTAAATTAGGAGTCCTTGATGACCCCCTTGCCTCAAGGGAAAGCCTGGTTTACATGGGGTTGAATGATGTTTGTGACAGCAGAGGCTTTTAGACCATGTGGGTTTAAGTTGCATTTTTGTGCCACTTTTAGGTCATGTGGGTGAGTCGCATGTGTGACTTACCTTTGACCCTGATATAAACACTGAGGTTGGCTTTCTCTTTTGGAGCTCTGAGCCATAGCAGGAGTGGTGTGTGACTCTAGGCCAGCCGTTGTTATAAGCTCCCCAGCTTTGATGTTGATGCTTCTCTGGTAACTGTATATTGTGATTTTGTCAGACACAAATCTGTCTGTTGATTCATGTTTATTTGCTCTGAAGCTCAAGGGTGCTGGCTTTTCCCTCTGAGCTGAGTGAATGATATTTGTATGCTGGATTGTAAGATTGTTAACCCCTTAACATTGCTTTCCTTAGTAAAGCAGATCAAAAGAATCTGTGCTTGCAGCATTCTTGTTGGCTTGTGTTGGTTTTTCACCCCCACAGCAGCTGCTAGTCTAATTATTGCAACAATTGTAAACTCTACACCTGCATTAGGGTTCCACATGCATGTTCATTTCTCTTCTAATAAATCTGCTACAAAGCATGTCTCATGGACTTGTGATAGTTTTTTGGTTAACACCTTTAATGTATACTGCATATATCTTGTATTTACAGTTATTTGTACACAGCCTTTAGTTACCTCCAAGTGCACCCATTTTTAGCCTCCAAAAACCCTCATTTGATCTATCCATCCTCACTAATTCTCTCATTTGTGGCTAAATTTAGGCTATCTATAAAAAGTGCCTCCACTTACTTTCCCTCTCACTCTTTTCCACAATCTGACTTCCAAACTCATTGTTCAACCAAAACTGCTCTCTCCAAAATTACTATTTATAAATTGCCAAATCTAAAAGCCTTTTCTCAGTCCTCACCCTTAGTGACCTCTGTGCAGCCTTTGACACTGTTGACTGCCCTCTCTTCCTAGATACTCTCAATAAATAAACATACCAACTATGTGCCAGGTAGTGTACTTAGGATACAAATACAAAAACCGCAGTTCCTACCCTCAAGGAGCTTACAGTCTAATGGGAGGAAACAACACATATATGGAAGCCAAAAAGCTGCAGGGCAGGAGGTACCATGGGAGGGGTAAAGAGGGAGAGGAATGGTAAATCAGAGAAGTCCCAAAATTGTGCAGCCAATATTTGAAATGAAATGTTCTAAACTGTGTTCTCTCTTTGAATGGAGGTTTGGCTATTCATGGCTCCACCCTCCAATCAGAGGGAGAGAGGGTCATGATACGGGAGATGAGGTGGAGTACCAAGGTGGATGGGAACTGTCTTCTCTAGGTTTTGTGATACCATTCTTACCCTATCTCCAACCCATCTACAACTTCTCCAGCTTCTTTTCAGGATCTTTATCCAGGCCACACCTGTGAAGTCCAGATCAGGGCCACTAATAGTAGCAATCCTCCAGGGCTCTGCCCTGGGCCTTCTTCCCTTCCTCCTCAATACTATTACATGGTGATCTCATCAACCCCTTTGGATTAAATTATCTCTATGCAGATGTTTCTCTATCAAATCTCCAATTATCTATTAGATATCTCTAACTGGAGTGCCATAGACATCTTTAACTCAACATGTCCAAAACAGAACTCATTATCTTCCTCACTCCTCCAAAACACTTCCCATACCCCAACTTCACTTTCAGTACTAGGGGTACCACCATCCTCCTAGGCAACCTAGTTGTAACTTCTCACTGTCTCATCCTCATATTTAATCTGTTGCTACTTTCGCAGCTCTGTTTACAACCCCTTCTCTCTTGAAATTACACCATACTGCTGCTGGTCCTCATCAGCTCACACCTGGACTACTGAAAGAGCCTGCTGAATGGTTTCCCTGCCTTAAGTCTGTCCCTCCTCCTGTCTGTCCATCTATCCATCCTACCCCCAGCTATTTTCCCAAAGAGCAAATCTGTCAGGACACACTACCCCGCCCCCCCCAATCAATCAACTCCAGGAGCTCCATAGTATGTCTAGGATCAAATATAAAATCCTCTAGTATTCAAAGACCTTTATAATTTGCATCCTCTCCTCTCCCCCCTACTTTTACATCCTTGTTACACCTTACTTAACCCTGAATACTCTGTGATCTAGTGAGACGGGCCTCCTTGAAGTGCCCAGCACACTCCCATCTCCCAACTCTGGGTATTTTCAAATGGCTTTTCCCCATGCCTGGAATTCTCTCCCTCTTTAATTCCTGGTTTCCCTGAAGTCACAACTAAAAATTCACCTTCTATAAGTAACCTTTTCCAGTCCCCCATAATGCTTATCACTCCCTTCTTTTGATAATTTCCAATGTATCCTATCCTATTTATCTTGCTCATAGTGGTTTGTGTGCTGTCTTCCCCCATTTGATTACGAATTCTTTAAAGGACTCTCTTGCCTTTCTCTGTAATCTCAGCACATAGCACAGGGCCTGGCACATAACAGGCGCTTAATGTTTATTGAATGCGTAGACGAACCATCCCTGAAGCACTGAAGAAGGGGACAAGAAAGAAGGAAGAATAACCTCTACTGGAATAGGTTTCAAAGTGAGCAGTCATGGGAAAAGCAAAGTCAACAATATTTAAACAAAAGCTAGAGGAAATCTATTCACAGTAAAATGGGTGTCAGAAAGGGCTCAGTAAAACAGGCTTACGGAAAGGTCAAGGCAACAAATGTAAATAAACAATGTAAATAGATTGTATAGAATTGTTTGCTTGTTATATATAGCCCATTAGATGGTTAGTTCTTTGAGGGCAGGAACTTTTACCTCTTTTTGTATGTGTCCCCAGGTCTTAAAACTTATCAATTATGTTTAAATCCATTGCATTGGGTAGATCTTATATGAAGGAATTATAGGATGACATGGATAAGAATTAGACAGAAGCATAAATGAGTTGTAATCTGCAATAACTGAAAGTGTACCATATGAGATCACAAACTCAAAGTATGTCTGAAATCAAAGGATACTAAGTCTCATTTCAAAATACAGGATGGAACTGTTATAACTTAGTTAATGGGTTTTGTTCAGCAGAAGACTTGGAACTTTACAACACAAGCAAACCCTTTTATCTTTATTACCTTCCTAATAGCTCTGCTCCCCTAGAAATTCATCCTTCACAAAGCTGCCAAAATAATCTTCTTATAACACAAGTCTGACCATTTCACTCACCTTCTCAAAAATCTTCAGATTTACCATTGCTTCTGGAATACAATACAAATTTCTTAGCCTGACATTCATTTTCTGTTGTTTTTAAAATTCTCGCACAGCAAAATAACATTAAAACTACAGGTTATGTACAGAATTAAATGTCCATTTTTAGTTTTTGCCATGAAGCTTTTTGGTTTTAATTCCATAGTTCCTGTCAAGAAACTCAGCAGAATCTTGGAAGGTGCTACTTCATCTTGAGCTTTAAGAATCAATCCCTGTTTTCCTTCAAGGTTGAGCTCAGTTGCTACCTCCTTGGTAAAGGTTTCCAGGATTCACTTATTAATGCTCTCCTTTCTCAAATTGCTTTTTAATTACATGTCTATTTTAAAAGGTTTTTCCTACTGGACAAATAATGAAAGATCAATTTTATATATTCCTATGATACCGAGGCTTAATAGACAGAGAACTAACCTCAAAGGAAGGGAAGACCTGGGTTCAAGTCCCTCCTCTGGCACCTTACATGTCAGATGTGTCATTTTACTTCTCCGTGCTCTAGGAAGAGAGCAGTGGCTCTGCCTTTGTAGAAGGCATTTCCTCAGGGAAAGAGTTCCTGGTAACAATGAAATCACAGATCTTGTCCCTATCCCTAGGATTTCAGTATTGCATTAATACATATGTATCATTTGTTTCTTCACCTAAACTGAAAGTTGGGGGATCCCATTAGTTCCAGCAATCAAACAAAATTTAAACAGCTAAAACCCAAACAAAGCCTAGACTAGAGCAGGAAGACTCTCTCGTTTGTTTTTTTTTTTTTAAAGAAATATATATGTAAGAAAAGCTTGTTAAGAGTAATATCTATATTTCAGGGCAAACACAAGCTCTAAAGTTATCAAAACAGCAGTGATCACCAGTTTATATACTGGAATGTTCTGAATTGATCCCCTCTCCATCAATGTTATAGCAGGTTTTAATCACAAATTTTAATTCAGTATACTTTTTGTATTTCGCATAAGTTCACATGTATTGGTCTTTTATGCTATATTGTATCACATGTGTGATGGTCCCTCCTAAGTCTGAAGGGTGAATAGTGTTTTTAGTTTTTTGACATCATTTGTATAGCCTCTCAAATAACAAGCATAGTGCTGTAGGCACTTGCTGCTGTTTGTCTGTTCTCAAAGAGGATCGGTACATCAGGAAGGTGATGCCACGGACATGCAAGTGAATTGGATTTGTGAGGGAGGGCTATGGAAAGTCACCAGCTTCACTTTCACCTCTGCAGTCATCTGGGTCCAGCGGCTAGATACAGATCTAGGCAACTGGAAATGGCCCAGGATGCAATGGGATCCTTGGCCTTTTCAAGCTGAGATCCTTAACAGGTCTCAGTTTGACTCAGGCAAAGACTATTTGGTGATTAAGAAATTAAGCAAAGAATGGCCTCTTTAAAAAAAAAATAGATCTGGGAGGGGAAGACCAGGAGAAGGGGAAGAAAAACTGGTGAGTGTGGAAAGACAAGATGAGAATAAAGTGAGTATTGCTGTATGTACAATTGTTGTTTAAGGTAAAGTGACTGTTGTGCAGACCTTTCCATCCCTTGGAGGGGCTCTGTGGCCCCCCAGGAGCCACTTGGGTTCCTGCTGTTGGTCCTACTGGGAGTTGAATTTGTATAATTTATGTAAAGCATGAAAGGCGTACTTGAAAATGCTACTAAAGTCATACTGGTGAAATTTCAGAAATGGTGGTTTCCCATAGCTTCAGCACCTGTTTAACAGAAGTGTTGATGAAAATGCTTCAAAAGAAAAAGAAAATTCACCTGTGACAGAAAAAAAACTACAACTCCACACAAATGAAGATTTCATTTTCCATGCATTTTAAATACAAAACTCTTTAAAATATCATATTGACTAAAGTACTATGTATGTCTTAAAATCAGGAAGGCATAATTTGAGATTTTTGACTAGTCATAAAGTGTTCAAAAAAACCGCTCATTTTGGAAGGGCAAAGGAAAAAAAATGATAAAGGGAACCATACAGCCACAAAATATGCACGAATTTTTCACACATTATACATTCTCTAGTCTAATGAGGCAAGCTCGCAGTTCAAAGTTCACGGATAACCACGAAGGAAAATACATACACCTCTAATTCTTTATGTCAATTTTGGGGGAAAGATACCAAAAGTATTTTGGTTGTTTGCAGCTGCGTTAACAGCAAAAGACAATTAAATGTGTGAACGAGGCTCCGTCAGAGTAACACTTGTCATTCACACACCTCCTCACAGGAGGATCTCCAAGTGTTTCAGAAGCACTAATTAAAATTATAACTAAAAGCGTCTCCCGAGAAGTAGAGAGTGGACTGGTCAGGCTGCTTCGTTGGTGCGGCGCCTGGGGGTCAGGAAGCCCAACTTGGGCTCCTTCCCCTCCGCTTCCCTTGGACCCACGCTCCAAAGTCACTGAACCTCTCCAGCCCCACGCCCCGCCCCCACCATTCTCTTAAGTTACAAATGTTAAGACCTCGGAGGCGCACATCAGCAGCCGTGGAAAGTTTCCACACTAGGATGATAAATCCCACGTCCTGCCCTTTCCCCCGCGAAATGAAATAAGTCACATTTGCCCGCTCTCCCCACCCGCCCCAAGTTCAAGGTCTTTCATTCCAAGGTCCCAGCTCAGCCGCGCGGAAGAAGGGAAGGATGTTGCCATCGGAAGCCCGATCTAGATTTCTAACAATTCATCGGGGACCCGACTTTTCCCCACACACAGAAAAGCCGCAAGAAAAGGCCCCGAGGAGGCTGCGGCTCCCCTGCCCGCACCGAAGGGGAGAAGGGGGGCGGTGCAGACGGCGATCCGGGAGGGGGGGGGGCACCCCCTCCCTCCACCCTTTCCTTACTTCGGGGTCTCCGCCTCGGCCCCCGACAGGCCTCGACGGCAGCTGCCCCCTCACGTTAGGCTTCCACGCTGCCCCAAACTCCCCTCAGCAGACACTAAGCTCTCTCTCCCTAACTCCCTCTCACCTGGGCCCGGCAGGAGTCCACAAGTCCACGAGCCAATCCCACATCTCAGCAACGCGCTACCTGGTTGGCGTTCGGAGGCAGGAAACCAGAGCCCTATTGGCTGAATCTGCTGCGGGGGGCGTGGAGGGGGCGGGGCAGGGCCCGGCTCCCAGAGTTCCGCTAGGGTCAACAGCAGGGAGAAACAAGATGGCGGCCTTGACAACCGGCGTCTGCGATGCCGGGCAAGGGGGAGCCGGAGACCCGAGGGCGGCGATGGCAGCGGCTGCAGGAGGCAACGAGAAGGACAGCGGCGGCGGCTGCAGCTTCCGCAGGAAGGGTCCCGCTCCCGGGAGCGGCGGCGGCGGCGCTCGGCTGCGCTCCATTGCGGGGACGCGGCCGTCGGTGCGGAATGGACAGCTGCTGGTGTCCGCCGGCCTCCCGGCCCTGGACCAGCTCTTAGGTCGGTCGGTTCGGAGCGGAGATCCGCGCCCAGCGGATGGAGGGAGGGTGTGAGGGAGGGCGACCCGAGGCCAGGGGCGTGGGTGGGGAGGGAGTGAGAGTGCGGGCAGAATGCAGGGCTGCTCCTGCCCGGGAGGTTCTCATCCCCATCCTGAGGTTCTCCCCCCAGATGCTGTGTCCCCCCCCCCGAGGTTCTCTCCTCTCCCCAGATGTCTTCTTTCCCCACCCTGAGGTTCTCCCCCCCATGTTCTCTACCTTTCCCCTGAGGTTCCCCCCCTCCCCAGATGTTCTCTTCCTCTGCCCTGAGGTTCTTCCCCCTCCCAAGATACTCTCTCCTCCCACCCTGAGGTTCTCCCCTCCCAGAGGTTCTCTCCCAGATGTTCTCTCCCCTTCACCCTGAGATACTCTTTCCTCCCCCAGATGTTTATAAAGCCCAGCCTCAGATGTTCTTCACTTCCTCCTCCAGACTGAGGTTCCCCCCACCCCCTCACTCTCCGTCAATCTGAGATGTTTTTTACTTGCCCCCAGCCTGAAATGTCTTTTCTCCTCCTGAAGTGTGCCCCCCTCTTCCCCAACCTGAGATGTTCTTCACATACTCCCCATCCCGAGTCAATCTTCACTTTCCCTCAGCTGACACGCCATCCCCATGGGAAATATTCTCTCCCCCCCATCCTGAGATATTCTTCACTCCTCATCTCCCACCCCCCAGCCTGAGCTGTTTCGGGAGCTTGGAGATTCCTAGGAGCCAGGTTCTGTCAGCCTACGTGACACTGCCTGGTCTGCACGCATTGCCTGGTCTGGGCACTGAGCATGCCCTAATCCGGAGCCTCCTGGTGTGACCTGGTCCAAGTCACTTCCCCTGCCTGGACCCCAGTTTCCTTACCTGTAATAATGAGGGCATTGGATTAGGTGACCTCTAAGGTCAAAATCTGCCATCCTCCAACTAGGAAGTTTCCTTATGCCAAAGAAATGAACTTCTCCTCTCCCCAGACCAACTGTGGTTCTTCCAAATATTTAGTAACTAAATGAACTTTCAGATTTTGGACTGTTGGTTTCCCTCCAAGCTGCAGATCTTTTATGCAAATACTTCCACCATTAAAAGGATTTCCCTGTCATTTTCCACAGTGTATTTATGTGGGTGTGCTCTTTAGAGCCATAAACTTCAAAGGACAGTCTTCTTGCCTTAGGTACATTCTAGGTGCCAGATCAGATTTATGTCTTTTTCTGAGGAAACCCAACTCCTTTACTTTTTTCTCTTGTCTTCATGGAAGTTTGAAGGAAAAGCTTATTCGTAGTTCTCCTGTCTTTGTAAGACATTTAGGAGGCCCAGGAACACAATCTATAGTTAGTAGACAGGTAGCAGAAAGTGGAAAGAATGGGATCAGGAAAACTGCGCTTTTTAGGTAAAGTGAGTATAGATTACTCCGGGCTGAAATGTCACTTCATCAAGTTAACTCTTGAGCTTATTTAGTGGTTAATTATATATGCCTCTTCTTATTCCTGCCCTTCATTTAGTTACTCTCCCTTAAAAAAAGACTAATACCATTCAAATGTTAAGTTTAGGGCTAAGGAAAGGCAGATCAGCTACTAAACAGAAAGAAGGATATAGCTATGGGCTCCTGTTCTTTCATTTTCGTCTCTTAAAACCTGCTTACTGTTCTATCCACTAGTATTTTCCCTCAGTGGCTTAATCCTGTTATTAGCTTCCTGAGTATCATAAGTGAATAGAAAGTGATCCAAATACATCTCCATAGCAGATCCTAATGTTTATTTAGGAAATTAACCCAACCATGCACACTCCTATTTTTTTTCTCTTGTGCTCCTCATTTTGTATTTTGTCCAGTATTTGAGCTTTAAAAGTTGGAAACTATTCCATAGGGCTAATAATTGTTTAACATGGGTGAGTGACTTCATTCACATGGTCTAGAAGCTGCCCAAACAAAAATAGGAGTATAAAGTCACATTTATGTTTTTCTGGTTGTAATTCTGCATCAACAGCAATATGAAGGAAGAAATTACAGTTCATATAAGATGCCAAAAAAGAAGTCATGTAGCAATTAGTGCCCTTTTTGTTTTGGCTTTATAATCAATTTTCTGGATTCATAATGTTTTTCCTTTTAAGGAATTTCTAATTGAGCATTTCAGCTTCTGTGGTATGATTTTTATCTAGTTGCTAGAATTGTACTACATAGAATCATAAGAAATTTGTTTATCCTCAGAAAAGTGTAGTTTAAATGTGGTTTCTTTCACCTTCTAACTTGAAAAAAATTTTTGTTACACACAGATTTCATTGTGTGGAGAGAAACTGGCATTTCTCAATATCACTTAGAATGTAGTCATTCTGCATTTAGTAGTAATTCTTAAAATATTGCTATTTTCATATTTGCCATTTCCCCCATTTCTATTAATCTGTTATTCCCTGATTTCTTCTGCTGTCTTTTAGAAAGAGTATTTGGCAGCGTGGTTTAAATATTGAACCTTAGATTAAGCAGGTTAACTAAAATCTTTACGGAGATTTCATAAAGTACCAGATGTTATCCAGGAGAAGTATACCACAGCAAATGGTTGCCTGTTTGCTGAAATAGAAATTCAAACACTAATTTAAAACTTGTTCAGACTTTTTTATGCTAGGTTATTTTAAACTAGCATTAGGGCATGACTCCACAGTAAACCCAACAACACTTGTGAAAATCAACATTGATTACAGTGAACAAAACAAGTAAAGGTTGTTTAATTAACAAGCTCTTTTATTGAAATATATTTTGCATGTGTGCATTTATCTCCACAGAAGTGGAAAGTAATTGTTATACTAAGAAAAATTACTATATTTAGAACAACTGTTGTGTATACATGATCTAGTTGCTATTAACTTTTAAGTGATATTTTTGTAATTGAAATTTTCATGCTCTGTATGGCCACTGTGAAACAAGAAATTTACGTTTGTTTTCTATTAAAATGTTACATAAAAGTGAAACAAAATTAGCTGCCATTGCATTAAATACTTCAATGTAAGAAGTTCCAAAAGTGTGACTACTGAGTGTTATTACTCTAAAATGCATGTTGTATGATTCAGATTGTGACATGAGCATGACATGACTGAAAGTGTGACTCAGAATGTAATGGAAGTAGGATGTTGTGATGTCAGGATGATGGGGATATACTGTGACATTATTATGATTGCTGTATAAGTACTTTCTTGATTGCCATGTAACAAGTATGCTGTAATATCACTATCATGCAATACAGTGAAATTTGACTGCACTAACTCCATGTCATTGTAATTTTTAGCAAATTTAAGCATGATGCAAAATATATTTGAAAAGAATTCTGCAACCTTGAATGTTATTCACTTGAAGAATATGCTAATAATTCTATTATCTTCTTCCAAATAGTCTGTAAATTCTAAAAATTTACTTTCATTTAAAATATTTGGACCAAATGTGTTTGGTTTTACTGTCAGAGATCTTATATTTTATGTAAAATATCCAGATTTGGTGAATTAACAGCTTCTAGGTATTTCCCAGATCTGCCAAATAGTCTTAGACTTGACACTTTACCCACTCCAACCACACTATCCACATTCCCCTCTACCCTTCACCCCACTTGCCATGAAAACTATTCTAATACTGTTTTAAGAGAAGCAATAAATACCACTTAATCTTCTGGAATCTGGAGAAAAATTGATGAGTGATATGCTTTCAAAAGCAAAACTTCCTCCAAGATAAGGTTATATAGTTGGACTTGACTTTTTAAAGAATCCCACTCAAGTCCTAACTTTTAGCCTGTGAAAATATTTAGCTGGTTCACGTCTTCAGAAGCTGGCGGTGTTTCAAAATCTTCCTTGACTCCCATATGTTTAGGAGCACAACAAATGACAATTGATTTTTTTTTCCTTAATCTCTGGAGCTATAACATTTTAAGGCAAACTTGTGGGTCCAGAAGATTACTCCTCCAGACAGAATCTTGTGGGTTGGAATTATGACAGAAATAAAGGAGAGACAAGTAAGGAAAGACAGAAGCTAGTTCACCTGCCTCGTATGTAACACTGTATCTTAATCTCTAATGTATTGGAACATTTGGAACTTTTTCTGTGCATTTGGGGAAAATATGGGCTGGGATGCTTATTTTTGCACACAACAGATGAGATTTCAAAGTCAAAGAGCATTCCCTTTTTTATGTGAAATCACTACATCTAGTCTATAAGGATATCACCTTTTCCATCCTTTTCTGTTTCACAATGCATACTTGCTCAGCTAATGGCGAAAAGATAGGAAATATCAAGGTTTTCCTATTGCTCTGTGACTGAGAGAATAAGAAAACTTTAAAATCAGAACACATATAGGAGTTCCCATGTTTATATCTACCACTAACATTAATTGACTAAGTAGGTGAATCTACTCGTTGACACCAAAAGCCTGAATATACATTTCTGATTTTCCCTCCCAAGACCACTGAATAATTTTACAAATGTGTAGCTGGGGGCATTCTTGTATAAATCATGCTCTTTTCTTTCCTTCATGTCGTCCCTTATCTTCCTTCTAGATCAAAAAGGTTTGTCACAGACCATATTGGCAGTCTGATGAAACCTGCAGATACTTCTCAGTAATGTTTTCAAATGCATTAAACAATATATAGGATTATAAAAATCATTTATTGAAACACAATTATCAAAATATTTTTTTTAAAAACAGTGGACCCAGGTTAAGAACTACTGCTCTAGACTGAATTTTCAAAGGGGCAGAGGGAAGCAAAGAAGATCACATTAACTAGCCTTCTAATTGGACCTCATTTAATCAAATTTCATAACTGAATTTTGTAGGAACTCAGGGTAATTTTTTCTCTTTGAATCTGTGCTGTCAGTAATTTGTCAGTAGCCAATGTTCATGTGAATTTAAGAGAACCATTGCATTTAACAAAATTTTAGAATATCCTTGGGACTTTGCAATAACATTTTTAGTTGTATGAGTCTTAGCTTTATCAAGGTTCTGAACTCATAGATTGTTTAAAGTTAACAAGCAAATACTTGGGATTATTTTGGATGATTAAAATTATTTTTTAAAAAAACCCGAATTTACTTAAAATTGTAAGCCATGGACTTTTTCTCCTCTCAAACTTAAAATCTAATGGTCTCAACAGTTAATGCTGATTACTTCATTTATGACAGATAAAAATGAATAGGTAGAGAATTAATGAAGAGGTTAAAAAGCAAATAAATATGAGGAATTGTCTTACCTCTTCAGCATACTGGTCATTTCTCTTTAAGAAATACCAAGTAAATGGAAACAATAAAATCATTTTCTTCCTTTCATTCTTAGCAGAGAAGTAAATGATTAATTTTAAGACAGACCATACTCCTCTGGTTTCGTCCCTTTATTATAGCCTTGTAACATCTAACAGATTACCATTAAGAAAATAGTAGTCCTGAAAACTATAAATCTTATGCTGCATTTTCAGAATTTAGTAAAAATGCTGGGTGAATCCAAAACATTTTACCTACATTTGAAAACTTGCTAGTAATAAATCGTATCTTTATTTTTACCCCTTTTCAACAAGCAAAGCTTGCAAAAAATTTAAGGCAAACATTTTTATATGTTGAGGGAAATAGTTAATTGGAGATGTAGAATATCATAATGTTGATCTGCTCTTAATGTCAGTTTCCATGAAACTGACTATATGCAATAAAAGCTGAATATGCTGTGGCTAGTCCAAAGTAAAGGAACATAAACTGTTTAGCCTGAGAAAGAGAAGAGGGGAGAAGGATAGAGAGGATGATAAGTTGTCTCCAAGTATTTGAAACATTGACTCATTTTTCTTCTCAGGGCAAAATTAGAAGCAATGGTTGAAAGCTGAGAGAAGTATATTTAGGCTTGACATCAGGAAAAATTTCCTATTGGTACTATCCAAAGGTGAAATGAACTGCCTTGGTAGGTAGTGGGTACCCTTCATTAGATATCGTCAAGTAAAGACCAGGTGACTTCTTGACGTTATGAAGGCAATTTCTATGCAGTTCAGGGTTGCAGTAGATGGACTCTGAAGGCCAGCAAACCTGAAGTTCTGTGATCCCATACTGTCATTTGCATTTCAGAGGAGTTCGTTATTCTCAATTATAATTTATGTGACAATCTATAATGAAAGCATGACTGTTTTTTGGTAAGAAAAAAATAGCCTTGCAAGTAAACATTTATACAGTGATTCAGTATCTGCAAAGTTCGAACCTCACATACCTGTGAGGTAGCTACTACAGATATTCCTGTTTTAAAGATGAGGAAATAAAGGCTGAGAAGAGTTGGGATTTGCCAATGGTCATGCAATTGTTAAATGTTAACAGGGGAATTTCAAATTCAAGTCCAGTATTAGATACATTATTAGGTAATACCTTAGATCACACTGTTCTCAGGGTTATCATCATTCAGTACCCCCAAGTCAGGCTGACTGGATGCAGTTCAAATTTGGTTTTTGATCTCAGCTAGATCTGCTGCATGCCAGTCCTTTCCCTCTGCTGTGATGGATACTGCCATGCTCCCCATAGCAGCAATTCCAGATCTCTTCTAAGGACTTCTGTACCACCACCAGAATTTCATTATGCTCTGCTGAAAAAAGTTAAGGCCATTGGGACTGGGAGCTGTCTTTCTTTCCCATTTCCACATTCTACCTCAGCAACATTCTCGCCTCCTTTGCTTGAGTCTTGAAGAAAGAACGTAGTCCTCTTCTTGCCAGCGCCAGCTGTTTTACTTTGGCCTCCCATT
The DNA here is from genome assembly GCF_011100635.1 of Trichosurus vulpecula. Classification (NCBI taxonomy): domain Eukaryota; kingdom Metazoa; phylum Chordata; class Mammalia; order Diprotodontia; family Phalangeridae; genus Trichosurus; species Trichosurus vulpecula. The sequence goes on from NC_050578.1 coordinate 242,974,958, forward strand.
CTCATTGCCCCTTCAGTTACCTCCTCACCCTAATTTTTATTCTTTCCATAACTTCCATTCCCAAATTTGCTTGTATCTGTCCCATCTTTAAGAAACCTTTCATTGAACCTACCATTCCCTCAAGTTATTTTTCCTGTACCTTTCTTCCCTTTTACAGCCAAACTCCTAAAACCAAAATCCATCCACTATTTATCTCTACTTTATTACCTCTTATGTCTCAACTCTCTGTAATCTGGCTTAAATCCTCAGTGAGGTCACCAAGATCCCTTTTCATAAATCCAGTGACCTTTTCTCATATCTTATTTCTCAGTTCCCTGAAGCACATAGCATTGATGACTTTGCACACTTTGTGTGTAACATTCCTCACTCGCTTTCTGCATACAACTCTGCTAACTGGGTTTTCCTGACAGCCTTCTGTTGTGGTTCTCTACCTTCTTTGTCATACCAATCCTCACTCTCTTGCAAATATACTATCCATATCCATCACTCTCTGCATGGGCATACCCTAGGGTTCTATCTTGGGTCCTCTCTTCTCTTTACTCATAATGTTCTCATAAGCTCCCATGGATCTTCCATGGATTCAATTATCATTTCCATTTAGATGACTCCCAAATCTATGTATACAGGCCTCATCTCTGCCTGGAATTCTGGTCCTGTAATTCCACCCTCCTGCTTGACATTTCCACCTGGATATCCCATAGGATTCTCAAACTCATCATGTCTAAAATAAAGTTCTAGTTTCACACCTTAAGTTGTCCGTTACCCCATCCTTCCCCCACAAATTTCCCTGCATCATTCTTCTTGTCATTCAGATTTATAACCTAGCAATGGACATGAATTTACTTTTGTTCACACGTACACACTCCCCATATCTTTTTTTGCCAGTCTTGTTGATTCTGCCTCCTCGATGTATCTCGTATCTATCTTTTTTTTTTTCAAACCATGACTACCTTAATCTGGAGTTTCATCACCTCATATGGACTATTGTTATAGCCTCTTAATTGAGTTGTGTCCAATTTCGCCTCTAAATTCCACACAGTCGCCAGATTAATTTCCCTAAAATATATGAATATATATATATTTATATGAACTATATAACTCCTCTTTTTAAAGTACTTATAGCCTACCTTTTCAGGATGATAACACAAACATAATTCCCTCTCATGCACTCTACACTTAAGCCAAACAGCCTGCTTGCTTTACAAAACATGCAGTCTGCAGCTTCTGCATATTTAAGTTGTCCCCCATGCCCAGAATGTTCTTCCTCCTCACTTCTGATTCTTGGAACCCTGGATCCTTCAAGGGTCAACAAAGTACAGTCTCCTACCAAAGGCTTTCCCTGATTCCCTATTAGTGCCCCTTCCCCCTTTCATTGTGATATATATGTATATAATGTATATATGTGTGTGTGTATATGTATATGTACATGTATACATATATACACATACATATAAAGTATTAGTATAATATATGGTATTAATATGATACATAGTATTAATACATATAATATACACTATATATAATACATTTATATATGTATATATATATGTGTATATCTATCTATATATCTTTTATTTGCTATTTACATGTTGTTTTCCAAATATAATGTAAGGTTCTTGTGAGGCAAAGACTGTTTTCTTTTTGTCTTTGAATCCCTAGAGACTAGCACAATGTTTTTTGATTGAATCATAGAATTTTGTCCATCTAATCCAACTTACACCAGAAAATGAATCTCTACTTCAACATTTCTACTAAATGGTGATCTAGCATCTACACGAAGATCTCCATTTATAGCAAACCCTCTAATCATTAAAGCAGCTCATTCCATTTTTAAAGAGTTCCCATTGTTAGAATATCTTGTCGGTGTCCAAGTTTAATTTGTCTCTTTACCACTGCTTCCCATTCCTTCTGATTCTTCCTTCCAGAACCAAACAAAGCAAGTCTGGGAAAAGTTGAAAAGTTCCAAACTTTCTGATTGTCAAATTGTAAAGATTTAATTTGGTATTCTTTTGTTAGAACTATCAGAGTGATTATGGAAAATGCTGGATTATTGTCTCAGTTGTACAGCTACCTTCTCTATTTGACTTTATTTAATACCCAAAACTCACCCAGTTGGCTCTCCCTTCAAAAGGGTACAACTGGTAAAACTAAAAGCACTTCAGGTAATTATTTGAAATGTAATTACAGTCACCAATTCAAGAACTATCCAATTTGTCAAATCATTTAATTGTAAAATAGGAATGTAGTTATCAGTTGCTAGATTTTTTTTTTCCTGATCTGATTGCTGTCATTCAAGTTACTTTACTTCTGTGGTAAATACCTGGTAAAGATCCATGTAGTTAAAAAGTTAATCATGGAAGGTAGGAATAAACCCAGAGGAATTTGGTTAGTCAACCACATGCCAGCAACTTCTCTGGAAAGTAAATTAGGAGAAAAATGCTAAATTATATTCTTTACTGTGAGGCTCTGTGCTTATTAATAAATGTGTTAAAATATAAAATTAGAATAAGTAATGCTTTGGAGCAAATAAAATGTTTGTCTTAAAGGAAACTTTTTTGTTACGGAGCTTACATGTTCATAGAAGTATCCCTTTTTGGATCCCTCATCCTTAGTGATTACTGTTACTTTATTAGTATATCTTTTAGTTTTTTTTGTTGTTGTTCAGTCATTTCAGTCATGTCTGACTCTTTGTGACCCCATTGAGGATTTTCTTGGCAAAAATACTAGAATGATTTGCCATTTCTTTCTCTAGCCCACTTTACAGATGAGGAAACTGAAGCAAACAGGGTGAAGTGATTGGCCTAGGGTCACACAACTAGTAAGTGTCTGAGGATAGGTTTGAACTCAGGAAGATGAATATTCCTGATTCCAGGCCCAGCGTTCTATCCACTGAGCCACCTAGCTGCCCCTTTAAGTTTTAAGCAATAGTCAAAAGGATTTTTGCCATTTGTGCCTTGGCATGGCTTAAATGCTATTTCAAAAGAGCTTGCCAGTTCTAAAAGAGATAAAAGTATACATTCAGTCTAATAACTAAACCAGGTAAGCATAAAAACACATACAAACTGAAGAACAGGAAGAGTAATGTATTTGAATTATGGATGATTATGTAAAATGCCTTTGAGAAACATCCAGGCTACTCCGAATGGCAGTCATTTTTTTTCCCTTCTGTTTCTCTCTCCTTTCTCCTATATTATGTCTACTCTTCTTGGCAGTCTAGTAGTAATTTCTGTTTTACCATTCATAGTTAATTTAACCTAAATGTTCTGTCTCAAAGTCAGGTATCTTATCACACCATGATTATTCCACTGGAAATGAAATGATATTGGGAATCATAACTTAGTTTACCTTGCAAAGTTCTGACATAATACCGTATATAGTAAAATATTAACTTCACAAAAGTGCTGTCAGATGGCTCGTGTAATGCTTGCAATTATTTTAACTTTGAGAGTAAAGTAATTCCTGTGATACCATTCTGTCGTCTATTGTTGTCATAGCTTTTGTGCACACTAGATTATGAAAACATTGGCATAGATTTTGAATTTATATGAAAGCACTGTGGTTAGAATCATAAGAATGGAATTTCAATCCTAGCTTTGCTATTTATTCCCTGTGTGGCTTTGGGCAAATCACTTTATAAATATTAATCATTACTTGTAGTTTAGTTCTTAGTCTTTTGCCCTTTTGGGGTTTTTTTATTTTCTTTTTTCTTTAAGGCAGTTGGGGTTCAGTGACTTGTCCAGGGTCACACAGTAAGTGTTTGAGCCTGATTTGAACTCAGGTCCTCCTGATTCCAGGGTCAGTGCTCTATCTACTGTGCCACTTAACTGCCTCTTTCTTTTATTTTTTAAAACAAAATTTTCCTGTTAATTTTTGATAAAATTGTTGGGATTTTGTCATTGTTTTTTGAATGAAATTAATGTTAAGTGTACTTAGACCTTAATATTTAGCAAAGTGTTTAGCCTGTTTAAAATTGTCTCTAAACAGCAAAAATAGATAATTATTTTTAGTTATTCCTTTCAATGAGGCTTGTTACATGTGAGAATACATATAAAAGTGGAATTTCTATCCTAATAACATTTCTTTCCTAAGTGTACTGATGTCACTGTTGCAGTACTATGCACAGTTAAGTCTTGGCTACCGAGTTAATTTATTAACTAATGCTAAATATAGCATTATTGGAGTGCTTAACTATAGTTATGTTGATCACAGCATGGTCCCATTGCTGAAGAAAGGAGGATAGTACGGGATATTATGAAAGTAATTGTAATGTGTAGTGTGTAATTACATATAATATGTAATTATTTCATAATAATGCATTGAATAAAAGTATCACAAAGGTAATTAAAATGTTGTTCACAACCAGTTTTAAATTTATTGTATCACCTGTCCTTGATAAAATCTTACTTGCACATGAAAGGTAATATGAAAAAGGTAGATTAATTTTCTTTTTGGTTTTATTTCCAGGTGGTGGCTTAGCTGTTGGAACACTGCTTCTAATCGGTTCGTATAGAATATGTGATTGAATTGTGCCATTCCTCATCACTCTGTTACTTATAATTTTTAAAATACTTCCTTTAAGAAAAACTAAATCCTTTTGTTTTTGACTCTTCTGTAATTTTTATTAAAGGGTTGATAAGATAAAACCAGACATGAAGAATTGCTTTAAGAGGTACACAGAATTATTTGTGTACTTATCCAAGTTTCATTAGAAAAGGAACCACATCTTATTCATCTCTTAACCTATGCAATGCCTTGAATTTAGTAGGTGCTCAATATTCATTCACTTAAATTGAAGTATCCACCTAAAGTGATTAGACAATTATGTCAAAATGTTAAGCCCTAACTTTGACCAGTGAACTTTTAAAAATATGTATTATATTTCACTCTAAAATAGTTTAAATTAGTCTAAAAATCCATTAGAACTTTAATATTTTAGTAAACGATGTTTAAATTTTTAAGATAGGAAATGTGAATGAATTTAGTAGCCAACTGATTAGATGAATTTTGAAATTTTGATATGAAGAATCCAGTTTTAGACATTATTTGTCATCTGCTAACTGCTTAAGGATTTAGAAGAATGATTTGGAAATTCATTGATTATACTGAATTGATCTTTTATTGACAAGGCTATCACTTAAGACCTTCTGCCTTTTTTTTTATAATCGTATATATAGAACTTTGGAATTGGTCACTTGTCCTAGCCTTCCACACATTACAGGAAACCCTTCTACATCATACTAGCAGATGGACGTCCATTGTCTGTTTGAATACTTCCAAGGATAGAAAACACACTGATTTTCTAGGAATCCTGTTCTGTTGACGAATGGAAGCAAAATTGGATATGAGTACTTTTGCTTTCTCTGTGTCATCAGTTAAGATTACACTGTTTCCCAAATAATAGCCTATTTATTCCTTCTCATTTTTCTTTATATCAAATATTCTTCAGTACTTCAATGAATCTGTGATTTTATCAGTGAAGGCACAAACTTCATTGGTACAGATCCACTCCTTTTCATCCTATGTGCTTCTTGTCCTCACCTTTCCATAAATCCTTCGTAGAGAATCTGTACCAGAACCCTTTCTCTCTCTTTTAATATTTCATGAATTCCATTTCAACACTTGGACAGTCCCCTTTTGCTATGTGACTGGCTTATCTCCTTTTCTGATCATGCACGTGCTCAGTGATATCTCCTATATTACTTCTTGCAAACAAGAACCCATATCCACCACCCATATGCATTTTTCCATTGCTTTTTGAGTCACCTACAACTTTAATTCTTTTGAGATCATTTTGGGCTATCTTTTGCATTTGTCCTTGTCCTGTTTTAATCTTATCCCCTAAGAGGGCCCCCTCTGCAGTGGATATCTGTCAAATGTAAGTGTATGCTAATAGTGAGCCCCATAGGTTGTACATTCTACTGCATATCATCCTCTGAACAATAGGCATTCTTCATCTGCGTTTTTCCTAAGCAATAGTTAGACCAAACCGTTTTGAGTGATTATGACTGTCATCCAGAAGGCTCTGCAGTATTTGGGGGCTCGATGTAATCAGCACAATGTTGTCACCCAACAGGAATATCTAGAATATCTAGCATCTATAGGGAAAACCTGCTTCTGCTCAAGTTCTATACTGAATTGCTTTCGTAGTAATAGTGGACACCAGTGGGGAAGAAACATTTCCCTTTTTTATTCCTCTCAATATTAATGATCACAGGATTGTCAAGTTTATCTCTATTGTTAGTTCCTTCAAAGAATCTTGTGTAATTTTAAAATATGTTTGGAGGTGAGTATTTAAGGTTATAATCTGTGCTATCAAATAAAATGCTTGATTTTTCATCAAGCAGTAAAATAGGATCGTGTTAGTCAAACAGTAAGCATTAAGTATATACTATTATATGCCATACATGGCACTAAATGTTGGGGATACAAAGAAAGTTAAAAGACAGTCTCTGCCCTCTCAGAGTTCACAATCTTTTGGGAGAGACAAGGCAAACAGCCTGTGTACGAACTAGCTATACACAAGAGAAGTAGTAAACAATAAAGGAAAGAAAGTGGGGATGGGGGAGAAATTGGGAAAGGCTTCCATTAGAAGGTAGGATTTTAGCTTATACTTGAAGAAAGCTAGGAAGCAGAGGTGAGAAGGAAGAGCAAGCATTTTAGATATGGTGGATAACCAGTGAAAACACTCAGAAAAGTATAAGAAAGCTGTGAAGGTAGAAGAGGCTAAGTCATTAAGGGCTTTGAATATACCAAAAAAAGAATTTTATATTTGATCCTAGAAGTGATAGCAAGCCATTGGAGTTCATTGATCCCTCAATTTGAATATAATTTATTGTTTTTAAAATTATATATACATATATATGGGGAAATGAGGGTAGGTATTGATTTTCTCTTCATCTCCTATTTTTTTGGTAATAATAAGATCTTGTGTTTTTTCTATACCTTTGATAGCTCTCCTTCTGTAGAGACCTTTAGTATTGCGCCACCTGCTCCCTTCTATTATGTCACTTCCAGCACAAACATGGTCTGTGTATACTTGGTCTTCTCCATCTGCTTTTCTCATATTTGTTCTCTCTGGTGCCATTTCTACCTTTTCTCCTTAAAGACTTATAGAATCATAGACTTAAAGCTGGAAAGGACTTTGGAAACAATCAAGTCCAACCCTCCTTCCCCCCATTTTATAGATGAGGAAGCTGAGCCTGAGACAGGTGAATTGACTTGCCAATATCACACAGCTTAGTAAGTGACTGACGGAGGATTTGGATTCAGATCTTCCTGACTCCAGGCCCCACATTCTGCTACACCTGACTGCTTTCAACCACCCGTGGCACCTGCTTTTCCCAGGTCATCTCCCATCTGACTCCTGACCAGGGCTTTAGCCTTTTTAGCTTCTAAGATGACACAAGCTCAGCAACGTTCCAGGTGGTGTGACTAGAGACATTCTGTGCAAACATTAGAGTTCTAGGACTCTTATGTTACAATCCAAGTCTTGTGGCTTTGTTGACCTTAATAGTGACAAGAATTTGTTATAATAATCTTTGAAAAATCTTTCCATCTTAAAGTAATGTTACATTTCTTCCATTTTCATCTTTTTATGTTCTTGGGAAGCCTTTTCTTTATTTGGGGATTTCACCTTGTTTTCTTTAAATTGTTTTTTTTTTCATTCCTTTTCACTATTTTATTAGGCTTTTCCTACTGGTGATTTTTTTACCATCATTTTTTTCTAAATTATATTTTCCAAATGCATTTATATTCTGTACTAAAGTTTCTCTGACCTCTCTGCTTGTCAAGCAGGTCAAGTATTTGCAATAAAAGATATGTTCTCCTCATTCTGGCAGTTGATTTACATTGTTTAAACTTCTGTGTGATGTATTAATGTCCTTTCCTTTATCTATTTCTTTATTTTCAGCATCAGTAACTGATTTAAATAGGTCAGGATAGAGTTGTTTTTAATTGAATACAGCTATATACCAATTTTTATTTTTGTTCTAATGTGTTGCTAGTCTGATTGTATATAGATAGCAGATTCAGAAATGACTCACATTGGTAGAATTCCTTTATGTTCCAATAGATTATAAGCTTTTTAGTGACAAGAAATGTTTTGTTTTTGTCTTTGTATCCCAGAACGTAACAGTTCCTGACTCATAAGATATTTAGCAAATACTTGCCTAATTGAGATGTCATTTCCTGTCATTTGAGATATAATGTTCCATTTTTGTGATGTTATTTGGTGCTTACCATGTCTTATATCTTTTGATTATTTTCTCAAAGGAAGTATTCATGAATAGAGTGAGACTTCTATATAATCCACAAGTCTTTAGCCTCTCACATTCCTTAATCTTGAACCATTTTCAAAAAAAATCTTACATCTTCCCCATCTGTGTCTACCTTTGCATTGCAGGCATTGCGTACCAAAGTATACATTGATTTAATCTGAAGGTCCTAATTGAATTCCTTGTTGAGTTTTTTTTTTTCTTCTTCATCTTTACAACAGTTGCTAGCACATAAGCTGTATTTACTTTCATGGCACTGTTTCTCAAATATTTACCATAAATATTGCAATATGAGATTATCAAATGTCCCATAAAATAATGTTTCTTATTCCTTCAAATGCATGAAAAAAACCTCTTCCATCTCCCTTATTTGCCTCTTTAACAAGACTCTCTGAACAGCCCTTCTACTTAGGAGCAATTTCCTTCTGTCTTTTTTCTTTTATAGCAACAAGGTCAAGATTGATAACAATTTACTTCCATTAGCAGTATTGTTGAGAGGCAGCATGGTCTGAAGGTCTCAAAGCAGTAGATAGAGACCTAACCTTGGATTTGGGAAGACCTGCATTCAGCTTATACCTGTGATTATGTGCTGATCATGTAACCCTGCACAAGAGATTTTTTCATCGAGAGTTCCTAATGTCAGTGAAATCATAGGTCTGTCTCAAAAGAAAAAAAAGAGAATACGTCTATTTTGTTGTCATTAGACAAGAATTTCATAGTTTAAAATATCAACATCTAAGTCAGTGTTACAAAATGTCCAAAAACTATGATTCTTCGTGTCATCTGGTCCCTTTTTCACAGCTCAGGGGTCAGGAAAGACCTCATGTGTTTGGTGGCCTTAAGTGGAGGCCTTGAAGGAGGCTGTGGATTCTAGGAGACAGAGGTGGCAAGAAAGTACATTCAAGGTACAGGGAGCACTTGTGTGAAGGCATGTGTGAAAGACAGTGGCTGAATCACAGACTGTATGAATGGGAACAGTAGCTCCTAGGTCTGAAGAAGTAGGCTGGAGCCAGGTGGTGAAGGGCTTTAAATGCCACATAGAGGAGTTGGTATTTGATACTAGAGTTCTAGCTAGCAGCTGGTGCTGCAGTGCATAGATCTTAGGCCTGATGTCAGGAAGAATTGAGTTCAGATTTGACCTCAGATGCTCGCTTTGCGTGAGGAAGTCACTTTAGCTCTGCCTCAGCTTTCTCAACTGTAAAAGAGAGAAGGCTACAGCCCCTATCTCTCAAGGTTCTTATGAAGATCAAATGAGATAATATTTGTAAAAGCATTTAGTACAATGCATGGCATGTAGCAGGTCATATATAAATGCTTTCTTACCCCACCCTCCCCACCCTTTGTTTTAAGATCTCTGTCGGGGGTGGAGAACCTGTAAGCTTGAGGCTACATGTGACCCTTTAGGTCCTCAAGTGTGTGTGTCCCTTTGACTGAATCCAAACCCCTTAATAAAAGGATTTGTTCTGTAAAACTTTAACTCAAAGGTTACCCCCAAAGACCTAGAAGGCTACATGTGGCCTCAAGGCCACCCCTGGTCTATACACTGATCAAGGGCATCCTTGATGAAAATACAAAAAGGGATCAGACAGGCCTTCACAAATATTTTTCCTTGGTAGACTATGCATTTACAGTAACACTTGTCTGAGATATGAAAAGGTTACTTAATGATTTTGTTTTAAATCCTATTCAAAACAGTAGGTTTAACAAAGGTTAAGTTCTCCTAAGACAAATTTCTGTCTTATCCTTAATGCCTGTAGTTATAGGATACTCTAATCCTATAGTTAAATTTAGATACCATGTAGATGGCGAGGTGCTTTAGCAGTGAGCCTGGGTTGACAGTTAATGGGGCATAAACCATTTCAGGTCTCTCAGACTAGAAAGGTTCTGAGTATGGCAGCAGCCCAGACCATACACCTCCTGAGTTCTGTTCCAGCTAAACTCAGAGAAATTTAAGGTTGGCCACAAGCTCGATGAATTTCTTCAGTCGGAGTAAATCAAGATATAATTCAATTCAATAAGTATTTATTTTGTCTACTATATTCAAGGCCCTATTCTAGGTCTGTGGATATAAAAATAAAAGGAAAATAACACCTGCCCTCAAGGAGGTTACATTCAGCTAGAGAAACATAGTTTGATCAGCAAATAAAAAATAATTTGTGTTTGGGGCTAGGGACAGTGCACGCGCGCGCACACACACACACACACACACACACATCCCTTTTAAAGTTTGCAAAATACTTAATGTATTTCACTTGATCCTCACATTGCCCCATGAAGTACTGTGGCATTACTGTCTACATTTTGTAGATGAGAAAACTGTGGCATAGGTCAAGTAAGGTGCCCAGGGTCACATGCCGGTAGTGCCAGAGGTCGTATTCAGATTCCAGTCTCTCCTAGCTTGAAGAGCTTCCTTTACTTTCTTTACTCATCCATATTGTGTTATCTAAGATGACCACCACCCTAGGAACAGAAGAGTTGTGATCTGTATCTGTGTACAGACTACCCACAATGATGGTACTGATGAAGTAGATTAATGAATAGAGGTAGGATAAATTGGTTTAAAAGGATTGGGAAGGGAAATACATGTACATACTAACGTGTACCTACTTGACTGGGCCTGTGGCTAATCCCTCCCTAACTACAGATGGTAGCTCACCCTGTAGGCATGTTCTCCCATAAATCTTCCACAAAGGGTTCACACAAGGTGCTGGAGGCCTTCCTCTAAATCTCTTAATTTGTAGTATAAGGACGATGGAATCACAGAGACTGTCCATCAGCTAGCTTCCCTGGCTACAGGACTAGCCCACCTCCTTTTCGAGTCATAGATCTCTCATGACAATCTCTACACTGCTGCTTCTGTGCAGTTCTTCATTGGTATGTTCTTGCACACTCCTACCATGTACCTTTATTTCCCTTTGGAAATATGACTTACAGCCACAGAACATTAGAAAGGTTTTGATTTTGTCTTGGGTACAGACCTTTGATTTTATCAGTGTAAAGAACTCTCTTGTATGAGAAAGCCCTCCATCAATGTAGATTGGCAACTCATCTATACCTTAATAGTGTTAGTCTGGGGTGGAGAACCTGGGGCCTCAAGGCCACATTCGTCCTCAAGTGCGTCCCTTGGACTGAATCCAAACCCTGGTCTCGGTTATTCGGAATACCAGAAGTTTAAGACACTTGGTGATAATCCAATGGCTAATATTTTTCAAAGGAAGAATTTAAATCCAAGTCTTCCTCACTCGTAAGACTGCTCCTCTATCCATTGACTCAACCATACTGCCTAATATTAGAAAAAGAATGCACTTTTGTTTCAGGGAGAAGTTTAAAGTCACTAGAAGCTTTGCACAGTTTCCCCAAAACAATCAAAGCCCTTGTCTTAATGACTCATGTGCATGTTTTTAATATCTCTAAGTATTTTTTGATTATTTAAATTTTATATACATTTCAGATTATACCTATATAAATCAATTTACCAAAACTGGTCAATTTGGCCTTTATTTCCCTATATTTTGTTTAGTCTCTGACAGTTCCACTTATAAGCTGTGAGAGGAATGCAGAGATAGCAAAAGCACTGCCTATTTTTTTTTCACACACAAGAGCCCCTGTAAATTATTTTAAAGCTCTGTGAAATCCACTTGAAAACTTAAACTGCTGAACTTGGGACAGATCATATTAAAGATTAATTGGACTCTCTAATGCATATAGTAACATTTTTAATTCACTAATTTTTTTAATTTTATGTCTTCTCTACTTTTTTGTAAGTAAATTCTTTGTAAATGAGCTGTCACCTGTACCTTTATTGCTAGTTAAGAATACTTTTAATGATTCTGTTTCTGCAAATATAATGGTATTATTGTTACTTCTAACTATTGATAATGGCTTTGCTATGTTTTCTTTTGTCCATATTTGTATGCTGTTTCTGTATTCCTAGCATATGAAAGCTGCAAAATGCAGCTAACATGCCTACTACTTAAAAAGATAGTCTCCTATACATGTTTTCATTACTGGTTTTGGCATTTTGAATATAAATGAGAGGCAAGATTTTTATGCAAATAGTTTTTTCTCTGATTGAATGTCTAAGGATATTTCTGGAAGGCAACTTAATTTTTAATAATATCTCAAAGCAACTAGATTTCACCTTTAAAAATCCATTGGAAAGGCATCAGTAAAACTTTTTGTTTCTAAATGCTTACAGATTTTTCCCTCCTGAGTGTATGTTTGTGTAAAAAGGGGGGCAGGAGGGGTTAGATTTGAGGTGATGCAGAGAAAGGGCTAGTATAGTCAAGTGTCAAGTCACAAGGAATTAAAGAGACTACTTTAACCTGTGAGTAGAGTAGGGCAGTCCTAGTTCATACATTTTTCTACTTCAGAATATATTGAAATCAGGAATTGTGTTCAGATGCAATAAGTACTCTTCAGGAGTCAAACAATAGAAAGATCCCATGATAGTTTAAACACCTCTACTTCATAGGTCAAGGAAAAGGGATCCCTTTGCCCTTAGTTAGCAAAAGGATTTGGTATCTTTTCATTTGACCATCAAGATCCTATGGGGAAACAAAAGGTGTGACAAATAAAAGGGAAGAGACAGAAAACCATAAAACAAAACAGGCTCTGTACCAAACTGAACCACCCATGCCAATTCCTTTAGAGTCTAGGATGGTATGTTGGAAAGAACACTGGATTTGGAGTTCCAGGACCTTCATTCAGGTCCCAGAAATGCTACTAAGCTTCCTGTGTGAGCTTGGGAACCTCTCTTCATTTCTCTGGGCCTCATTTTCCTCAGTTGTGAAATAAGGGGGTTGGTCTAGCCCTTTTGGTGCTAAACCTTTGATTCCAAGGCCTAAAAGGAATTAAGTTAGGGCCAAACATGCCAAAATGTGAAAAAACTCTTGTATGATATTTAACATTAGTCTATATTCATTCTTTGTAGCATTGTGAGACTGAAGAACTAAGCCTTGTATTTTAGACTAAGAAATAATAGTGCTGTCCAAGAAGAGGCAGAGGGCACTTCTTTCCTTGAAGGAGCTCACAAACTCATAGGAAATGTCTGAGGTAGAATGTAGCTAAGTAGAATGTAAGCTTTTTGATGACAGAGATCATTTAATTTTTAAATTAGTATCTCCAGTGCCAGCCACAGAGTAGGTACTTAATAAATGCTAGTTGAAAGGAATGATTGTTTTTTGAGTTATTTTGTAGACTGAAGGAGAAAGTTAGATAAATATATATTTTGAAGATTTTGATTGAGGGGTACAACACCTAATTCATAATATATGCATATAAAATGCTACATATTCTAAAATTATTCATTTATTTCTTTTACAGAGGAGGACAAATATAATATTTATTCCAATTTGCTCTTCAAGTATTTCTTGGCTGAGGGAATAGTCTGTGGGCATACTTTGTTAGTTGCCTCTGCTAAAGAAGACCCTGATGACATTTTACAGGTATGGGAAATACTTTAATGAGTGAAATTATAAAGATTATGTATGCATGTGTGTCTTTGAGCCTACTAATTTTTAAAATTAACCCTTTACAGTTCAGTCTAGCTTTACAACTATTAGGAGTAGAAAAGCCAGGAAAATTGGTGAATTGTCAAGATTTGACACCAAAAGTTAGCAGCAAGTCTGATCCTGCAACCAGTGTCCTCTGAGTACCACTTTACTTCTACCACATTGATTGTTTCTAAAAAATATCTATGTTTAATACACTTGGAGGTTTTTTAACTCATAAAAAATCATATTGAGCACATAGTAGGCGCTGCAAAACATTTTATTGGCTTAACTTTTCTAACATTTTCTTTTTTGTATTATTCTATGATTCCATTTTCAATTTCACTCATTTTTAATGTCTTTATAATTTTTCTCAATTCCATAGTAATCGAATGAGTCTCATGAAATTTTACACACATCTTCTTTACCTTTCAAGAGCAGTCCTTACATTTGAAGTATTCAGAAATTTACTAACTTAGACAACAACATTCATGTTGGCAGAGCACTTATTTTATCATTGAGGAATCCTTTTACTTGGACTAACATAGATGTCTTTTGACTAAGAATATGTTCTACTGTCATTATGTCCATTATGTTTTATCTTGTGCACTTAGAAAGACTGTATTCCTGATGACATGATATAATTGCTGCCATGAAAATCTAATAGTCCCGAATAGTGGGTTTTCTTTATGTAACGTAAAAGATACCCTGTAGCAGTTGGAAGTTTTTATTTATTCTGTTTGCAACGTACAGCTTGAAAGATATTCATATTTAATTAGAAAATTTCATTTACATGACAATTTTTATACTTGTCAAAATGTATTCGATGTGACTAAGTTTTCTAATGATTAGAAAAGTAGACTTGACCGTTTTGAATGCAAACTATGGCATTTGGGCATTGCCAAAAAAAAGAAAAATATCCCTTTTTTAAACCTGTGATTTCATTGGTAAGCAGCTTCTTGTGAAGACACTTCCATTATGACACCTGTGCATATCTTCAGCTGTTCCACAGCTTGTAGACTTAATGTTTCCTAGACCCCTGAGAGGTTAAGTAATTGGGCCAAAGTCATACAACCAGCATGTATCAAAGGCAGAGATGGGCCTTTGACCCACTAGACCAAACTGCCTCTTTTGACTCGGTGTATAATTATGTTCCTTTACTTATATCCACTTAAATTAAAAATTAATTTGAATTATTAAATCAATATTAAAATTCCTATACATGATACTAATGCACCTACTATTTAAAATAATTTTAAAATCACATTATTGTCTTACATACTGTAAAGCTGTTATTTTGAAAGTTTATGACTTTTGGTTAGCTGTATCTGTATTTGTTTTGTGTGGACAATATTTATTCTTTTGCTTTCTTATAAATATGTTTTGGATGAGGGTGTTATATCAATACTGCACAGTATCATATTATCAGTTGCCAAAAAAATTAAGAGCTTCACTTTTTATTGGATAAGAAAAAAAAATTGTCCCACTTAATGTTCTTAAGTGTTTTAGGAGGATAACGTATGATTAAAATTATGATCAAACAAAATTTTAATTATTTTTTTTCAAAATTTTAATTATTGTAGAAGAGATAAAATGAACATCTTTTCTAGAAGAGTAAGCATAACTTTTGTGACCCATCTCTGATGCTTACTACCTGAATCACCTTGGGCAAGTCACTTAACATTGCTGGCCTCAGTTTAATCATCTGTTAGAAGAAAAGAAAGAGCTTTGATTAGGTGACCTCCAGTGTCCATTCCAGGTCTAGATCCATAATCCTGTGACCTTTTGTAAGCTGTCATTTTGATGAAAATTAGCAGCTTTATGTAATGTGACAATTTTATACTAAGAAAATTATATTATGCTAATAACCTGGCTTATATAAAATATTTAGTGTCAGTATATCCAACGTTTTAATAATAATAACATATTTAGAATTTTACCATTATGCAAACATTCTCACAAATGAGTGACCAAAACAGAGGCGTTAGCAGTGTTTACAAATTGGCACAATGATGAAATTCAGTAATTGCTCTGCTTTAATTTTATGATATATGATTGGGAGTTTCTTGAACTTGTAACCAAGACAAATATTGCTGATACAAGGAAGGGGAAAAGACAATCTTACAGACCATAATTATCTTAAAACTGTGTATAACTAAAAGACAAGTAGAGGATAAAAAGCCCCATCAGCTGCCTAAGATATATTATATTACCACCCAGCAATTTATCCATCATCCTTTGAAAACATATTCATGCCTATTGTAGTCAAAGCTCCTTCAGGAAGTCAGCATTAAGATGTTACACTGAAAAATTACACCCCTGTAGAAAATCCTATAGAACAATATACATGATGTTTTTAAAAAGCATTTTAGACACATATGCTGAGCATCTCTTTTCAGTTAACACACTTTTATCTAAAAGAGTACATATGGACCTCTTAAGTGTATATATCATAATAATTATTCATAGGGATGGAGCTGCTACACTGTGCCTCAAAAAGTAAAAACTGCTTACATCTTTCTGAATACTTTAAAATGTCATTGTGTAAACTGTTGTTTCACTAACAAATAAATAAATTAACATTGAAATGCACTTCTTTGTGAATGAAAACAAGAATAAGAACTTTTTTGCTCCCTTTGCCCATAATTTACTATTATACTACTAGAATAAACATGCCAGGACCATTCATTACTTATTGGAGTATGTGGTTTTTAATGGGAAGCTTAATGATTTCACAATTAAATGTACAATCATGTGATTGGTATTGAAAATAAATTTATAATATTGTTAATAATGACTCATCAAAATAAAAGTTGGATAAATTTGACACTAACTAAAAATATCTAAATTTTTGAGAAAAAATGGAAATTATAGTTTTGATGCCTATGCTGCCATATTTCTTAATTTATTAATTATGCCATGTCTAACAGCAAATATGATTAAAACAAAGTTGGAAGCTAGTATGACTTTAAGTGATTTGAAACTGCTTTTCAAAAGTGTACGTGTAGACCAGGGGTGGGGAACCTTCGGCCTCAAGGCCAAACTTGAAGTTTGGATTCAGTCAAAGGGCTGCACTTGAGAACCTTGAGGGCCACATGTAGCCTCAAGGCCACAGGTTCGCTACCCCTGACATAGACCAAGTACATGCTTGCCAAAGGTCATGCTGTAAGTATAACTTGGTTGTCTAATGAATGCTTACTTTGTTTCTAGT
This sequence comes from Trichosurus vulpecula, assembly GCF_011100635.1. Taxonomy (NCBI): domain Eukaryota; kingdom Metazoa; phylum Chordata; class Mammalia; order Diprotodontia; family Phalangeridae; genus Trichosurus; species Trichosurus vulpecula. The sequence continues at coordinate 242,991,934 of NC_050578.1, forward strand.
GTTTTTCAAAATGAAAGAAATGTTAAGTAAACATTTGAAATTTAAAGTCAGTTATAACAGAATTTTATATCTTTAATATAAAAAATAAGAACTTATGAAACATTAATAATATAATCTTCCAGAATTCATAGAATACATGTTATATATTCTAATCTATAAACAGATATTCTCTAATACTCTTGCAGTTATTGAATTTTCACTATACTTAACAAATTTAATTTGAAATACTTTATGAAAGTTAATAGTCTAATGAAATAAAATTTATAAAATACCTAAAGTTTTTCAGGGCCATTAAGACATATTTAGTGCATTTAAGTAGAAATTCACTAGTAGTGCTCTAGGATATTAAAAATATAATTTCTCTCAACAATACCTATCAAGAGACAGGTGAAACGAAGTGCCTACTTTGTACAAGGCCCTTTGATAAGGGCTGGACAAATAAAAAAGAGGAGAAAAGTCCCTGCCCTTGAGGTAGTGATCTTCTACTGGGGGATAATGTAATCGGATAATTTTTTCAGGGAGAGAATACCCATAACCACAGTGATATGGACAGAGATAGTACTTGAGCTGAGTCTTGAAGGAAGAGAGGATACCAGCAAATGGAGGTGAAGAGAGGATGCCTCTTCTCCATAGACTGAAGCAGCTTGGCTTCCTTGCTAGTCCTCATACGCAGTGCTCCATCTCCTGTGTCTGACCATTTCTTTACAGTGGCTCTCCACCCACCCGCCCCCGTGGAAATGCTCTCCCTCTTCTCCATTCTCAGAACCCCTCCTGTCCTTCCAGATTTAGCTCAAAGACCAAAAACATTTCCCAGCCTCCTCCCCAGCTCTAGTATTTTCTGCTCTAAAGTTGCTTTGTCTAGAAGCTGTATGTGTCTTGTGTGTACCTATTACATGCTGTCTGCTCCATTAGAATGTAAGGCTCTTGAGTGCAGGATGGATTCTTGCTTTTGATTTGAGCACAGTACCTGGGGTATAGGCAGTATTTAATAAATGCTTATTGATTGGTTGGTTGATGGGGAACGGCCTGTACAAAGACATAGAGGCTTGGCATACCAAGTTCAAGGTCCAGCCAGAAAGCCAGTTTAGCTGCAGTGTTGAGGCTGGGCCAATAGGCTGGAGGCAGATTGTGCTGGAAGACAGTTTAGTGTGCCCATGACCAGACTTAGACTTGACATTCCAGAATCATCTTTCCTTGCATCATGCCACATGATGACTTCAACATCATTTCTAACCCTTCTAACATTCTCCTTTGTTACTTAAGCATTCTCTGCAGCCAGACTAAATATGTTATACCTAATTGCAGAACGTTTTTCCATAGTTTCCAGCTTTTTAAAACTTTATAAACCAACTTTATAAATGTTGGTGATGTTTACTGGTTATGAAAGTCACAGTTGTTTTTATTTGTGTACGTCCTTTGGCCAAAATCCATTCAGTAAGTTTAACTAGTGCATATGTAACGTCTTTCTCAGCTTGTTTCAGGGCACCAAAAAGAAAGGCTAATCAAAGGCTTAGCTGATGAGAAGACTGTCCTCCATTTCAGCATCTGACATTGAGTCTGCGCCGAAGAGCACTAGACAGCCTTTACACTTTTCCATGTTTACAGCACTTGTTGAGCCAGTTCCGGAAACTGGCTGTTTGACCCTGGTGTTTTATTCTTGTTTTTAGGCCACTTGTGAGAGAGCTTATTTAAAATTCTGAACCCTTCTGTGGCAGCCACAGTGTTGAAGTTCTTTGGCAACTGAAATCTAAGGAAAAGCACTGTTTCCACTGACCTACATTCTTGGCCAAGTTTGTAAGATGACATGTGCCTAATTTGCCAGTAAAGAAATACAGCATGAGCTATAAACACAGCCATGATAGAGAACTGTAGGGAAGGGGAAAAAACCATTCTGTAGCTGTCTGCTCTTTGCAAGGGGAGAGAGAAGAGATTTCTGCCATTGCTCATGCAATATCCTTGGCATTCAGAGGATTGTCAATAAAACAAAGGCAAACAATGGAGAAATATGGCCCACATTTTACAGGAAGGCTATGAGTGAAATAATGCTTGAGTCTCTAGAGTTTTAGAGCTGAAAGGGACTTTTGAGATCATTAGTCCAATCCTCCAATCTCCTCTAACCCCTTTGTTTCACAAATGAGAAAAGCAAAGCCAAAAGGAGTTAGGTTACTAGCCTAAGGTCACCCAGCTAGTGAATAGCAGATTTGGATTTGTGCAGTAGTCTCCTGATTCCTTGGCTAGTGTTCTTTTCATCATACAACGTTAACCCCTCTATTTACCTAAGGGAATGAGTAGTCTAAGATCTTATCAGTTCTGGGATTCCAGGCCTAAAGATGATTTTATTTGGAAACTATACAACACTCATCCACGTCAACTATAAAATAGCTAATATTACCATACCTTGGGGGAAAAAATCAACAAGAGAATTCAAACAGGACTTAAAAAAATTTTTTTTAATGTGTAGCATTTCATTAAATCATCATCTGGAAAGAAGCAATGTTTACATCAAAATCAAATACTGGATATATTCCTGAATACTCTAATTCTTTCTTAAGGAATAAGCACATCAAGATTCTAAAATTACAAGTAACAGCCAGGAAAAACCCAAAGGGTAATACTTTCTAGTCAGCACCTCCAACCCTCAATAAGTGATTATCCCATTAAATGAAGCAGTAGAAGATGTCATGAAAAGAGAATGGTAGCACACCATCAAAGGTCACAGGTTAAATAGAAAGGCTGTGAAGTTTTATTACAGACAAAAGGATAAACTTCACTTTCGCAAATCCCCAAGGTAGAAAAGGCGGTCTTCTCTAGCTAAAAATTTAGTGATCTCTTCGGTAGCTGGCATTTCATTCCTGAAAATCCACATTTTGTCAAGTGACTCTGGATGTAACTTCAGTTTCACATATCATCCTTTTCTCTATTATGTCATGCCAGTGAAGCCAAAAAGCTTTGAAATTCGCTGCCAGTCTTTCCAAAATATTCATATCGCATATGTTTGTGGCAAAGCATCCATAAATAATGTTAGCAACAAGAAAGATAATTCGTAGCTGAATTCTGAAGTTAAAGGAAGATTTGTTTTAAAAGTTTGAGATGATCCCTTTTCTCTTTATATATGAGAAGACATGGTACTACTTGAGGCATGTAGACATTATCAGAATTAGAGTCTTTTTCCCCTTTATATCCACTTCCATAAACTTTCTTATAAATAAGAGCAGAGGTCATTGCTGATCCTTTAACATTTTAATTATTCACAAATACTGACTTTTAGGCTCACTGAAAACAAAATAGAATTCTCTTTTTATAATTTAACAATTCAGCTGGTTGTGTGTTGTTTAATATGACATTTTCCAGAAGCTACATTTATTTAGGATATTAATGACTGCTTGTGTGAACAACCAAACTTCTCTCTCCTTCTATAAAACAATAATGACCGTACCTGCCACCTTTTCTTTCCTGGCTGGGTCTTTTGAGGGCAAATGTGGTAGTAAACATGAATGATATATTTTTAATTCCTTGGAAGAAAGATCACTGAAGATTTTTAAAGCATTTTAAAATGCCCATGAGGGTATTAATTTAGAATTTTAAAAATAGGTGTGCTTTACACTGTACAAAAACGATGGTCTAAAAAAATACTGTGTGTATAAATAAATTTTTGAAAGACTGAATCGTTTTAGATGCCGTATGTTAGCTTGCTACTTTAAGTAGCCCTGTGGCAGGTTCTTCTATAAAGTTAAGGATTCTTTTGCAGATCAAATAATTATGCCTTTAATTTGTCTGTGTGTTAAATCTGGATTTTCTTTTATCAGATTTTCTCAAAGACAGAGTAGATCATCATTAACTAAAGAACATCATTGCAGTAATTCCAAACTAGATGTGATTACCTGGAAGTTAATTATATTTTTAAAAACATTTGGTATTTTTTATCTCAATGGAGAAAATTTTTGTATCATTAGTTTTCTTAATCATCCTGTTTTCTACATTGTTTAATAGGAATCATCACCTGTATAGTGATGTGCTTTGTATAGAGATTGTCTGATGTAATTATGGAAGCCTCAGCACATGATAAAGGTGTTGGGATTTTGGGCCATTTGGCTATTATTGAATTAGCTTTTGTCAGTTTAGCTATTGCCTCATTTGTAATGTGTCACTAGTCCTCAACCTGATGTTACTCTGCTGTTAAACATAAGAGTACCAATTAATTTAGTATGCTGCGCCAAAAAGAATTGGCATCCATGCTGACAATAATAATATTATCCACATTTAACCAGTGTAAATGAATTGCCACAACAAGGAGACCAAAAGGAACCAAAAAGTTCCTTAGTCAGCAGACATCTGATTTACTTGACAAATAGAGAATTATCTGTGAAAGGCATCACTAGTTGAGACTGTAAACTCATCTGTCAAATCTTTTGAAGAAGAATGATAGACAGTTTTAAACAATATTATCTAGGGAAGCAGAGTGAAGGATAAAACCAGTTTGAAGAAGGCTCAGTAAGATATTCAACTAAACAAAGTTATATCAAAGTCATTCAAGGATGAAAACAGAAGGACAATAAACAGAAAAAATGGAAAAGATTTGCAAAAGTCATTTTAACAAACTGTCCTCTCCATAGAGGACAGTTAAACTACCACACTTGGATCCAAGAAATGGCACTAATGAAAACCACGGCAGTAAAAGCAGCTACCTTGGAATGGAAATGATACAATTGTAAATCCATTGAGGGACCATTATATAAGGTATCCAAAAAAGGGGGATGTATCAAGAGTTAGGGGGAGAGGGGGAGGAGTCTGGATCTTCGTCAATGCACAACAGTTGACCGAGAACGACAATTACTATCCTTTATGCATACTCTCTCAGCTATTTAAGATCTTCATGAGACTCATCTCTATATGAATTGAGTGTTTCCTTCAGGAGAGTATTAATACAGAACAAGTAAGTTTTTTCAAGTGGTGGTGTTCAACAGTGAACCACACCTTAACTATTTTCAATGAGCTGAAAGATGTAGAGAATACAGTTATACTCCTGTGATGTCATTGTATCTTGTTCTGGTACCCCTGACTACCTCATCCCCCAGTTAGTATAGTAAGTAGATTTAAGTAACTATTATAATGTAACAATAGCATGTCAGGGGTGGGGAACTTGCGGCCTTGAGGCCACATGTGGGCCACACTAGGTCCTTGGGTGTGGCCTTTTGACTGAGTCCAAGTTTTATAGAACAAATCCTTTTATTAAGGGGATTTGTTCTGTGAAGTTTGGATTCAGTCAAAGGGCCACACTTGAGGACCTAGAGGGCCACATGTGGCCTTGAGGCCACAGGTTCCCTGGATGAAGTATGATTGCAAAAGGAAAACACAGAAGTCACTTACAAACTGTCTTATAAATTACAAGAGCATAATAATTACTTGCAAACTGTCTCATAAATTAGAGGAGCATAGGAGCCACTGGAAGCTGCCTCATATTAATTGAGGCTACAGCATGAGACTATGTGCTAAAATAAACTGGCTAAAAAGCCAGTTAACCCAAATGTTAATGTTAGCTCCTCCGCCTCACTAACTGCCTTTGGTCTACAAGCACAACATATGCACAATAGGACCAGCAACATGTTTTATAAATCAAGTAACCCTAAGGTGTTGATAACTTTGTGATGATGTTGATATGTTAGTGAACTAAGCCAAAGGTGACATAGATGAGAGTTAGTCCATCCCTCATCACCAAGAAGCTATAAACATGGGACCCCAAACTCCGGACCCTTGAGCACTTCTCTACCTAAGTGCTCCCAATTCTGATCTATGGTTACCTCAGTGACTCTCCCTGTCCCTCTCTCTCTCCATTGGCCATATTGGCCATCTCCCAAAATGAGGAGCAGTGATAAAGAATGCTCAGCACTTTCTGACAGAGAACTGATGGACTAAATATGCAAAATGAGACACGTTTTTGGAGATGGCCAATATGGGATTTTTTTTACTTTTTCATTTTCACTTTATCATATATAATTGTTTTTTTCCTTAGGGGTTGGGGAAGAGAGGTGAAAAGGAAAAAAAAAGATTTGTTGATTGAAAAAAATTTTAAACAAAAGAAACAGTAAAGCCCTTTTATTGATCCCCAAATTCCCCTTAAAGCAAAGGCCCTCCTTTTTAATACTAACATTTTTCTGGCATAAACCACCACTATCTCCAAAGAATTACAGGTAAATATCATACAGAGTGTATTGAAGAGGTGCATCATGAGTGTTCCTGGCAGGCTACAACATATAATCAATACGGAACTCCAAAGAACAAGAGTAAGAAGGTCATTGAGGAATTGTATGGTAGGAATTTAAAATGGACAATTCTTGTGGCAAGAGAGAGAGATTACAGGTGGACAGCCAGAGTACTCCACAGACACCCTGAGAATGTCAGGACAAAGGATCAAAGGCCTCCAATGTAGGTGGACTCCCCCGGGTCAAACTGGGAAGGACATGGGCCAGAGTTGTAAAAGATTGGCTGGCCTGGCTGGGCCATGATCTGAGTCATCAGAGGGAACCCCTGAGATTACAGATTCCTTTGAGTCTTTGAATAAAGGCACCCAGAGCAGGACAATGGCAAACTTCACTTCTATTTTAATAGGGAATTAAGTAGATTAGATAGCAATAATTCAGTATTTTCTGCATTTACAAACATGGATAAACTATAAGGAAATGGATTTGATACAAATGGCCATCTTTCTTTGCAAATCGGTATGATGGGTCTTAGAATGTTATATCTTCATGAGATTTATTCTATCCCCATCATTTTAATTCCACTTCTTTGAACTAATTCTATCTCCTTATTGTCTTTTAAAAATATTTTATTTAATTTAAACAGCCAAAATCCATCTCCTCATCCTTCCCCCTCTGATAATAATTATTAGTAATAATGATAGCTTACATTTACATAGCGCTTACTGTGTACCAGGCACTGTGCTTATCGCCCTACAATTAGTATCTCATTTGATCCTCACAGCAGTCTTGGGAAGTAGAGGCTATTATTGTCATCATTGTACAGATGAGGAAACTGAGGCAAATAGGGGTGAAGTGTCCGTGGTCACACAGCTAGTACGTATCTGAGGCTGGATGTGAACTCAGATCTTCCTGTCGCAGTGTGCCACTGTACTACGGCGTCACCCAGCTACACAAGACAAACAAAACCTGTTACAAACATACATGTTCAATCAAAACAACTTTCTGCATTGGCCATGTCCAAAAAATACTTGCCTCCTTCACCTCTCCATCAGGAGGTGGGGAGCATGGGTCATCATTAGTTCCCTGGAATCATGGTTGGTCATTACAGAGGTAAAGTTAAGCATGATAATATTCCATCACAATTATGTGCCATAACTTGTTCAGTAATCCCCCCATTCCCATTCTTTGCCATCTCCATTCTGTGTGTCTACTTCCCAGAATCTGTGATCCGACCGTGGTAGTGGACATAGAGCTGCCAATTTGCCCCTGTCCCCGCTGCAGTATCTGGGGTTCCCTGGTGCACAGCCTCTCTCTCCCTAGGCGTTGGAATGCCCGAGGCCCAACCCTGAAACCCGACTGTGCTGGACTGATGGTTCCATGTGACTTCTTTTGGATTTTGCCTTCAGGATTAGATCTGTTTAGAGCAGTTCCACGATCTGGCCCCACCTCTTCATAATGTCTTAGATTATCACCTTGGTAGTGTTAACTTACATTTCTGTGGAGGGACCAGAAAGACAACCAGAAGTTGATTTATTCTGACCATTGTGAAATATAACATGAATTGAATGCTAGATGGCAAATCAGGAGACTTAGGTTCAAATCCCACTTCAGACATTTCCTAGCTTTTTGATCACTTCTCACAATGAAATGAGGTCAACAATATTTGTATTACCCTCTTCACCAGGTAGTTGAGGTTGGTGTTATTGTTATTAGCCTACCTTCACTGTAAAAGCTTTCCAAAACTGCTGGTGGTGACATGAAATTAACTTTGTGGCATACTTGTGGTTCCATTTAGGTATGGTCATCTTATATATAAGGTTTACATCCACAATCTTTGAATGATGAGGACAGAGTAAGGTATAAGGAAACTATAGAACTTTTTTTTCAAATTTCGTTATTTATACTCTTTTAAAAGTTACATGTCTCAAAATTTCCCATATTCTTTTGATTTTGGGATCTTTTGTCTATGAGATAAATATGATAATCATTGAAGTATTAACATATATGCCAACTACAAAATTCCAGGAGTTTTTTTATGGTCTTATTTTGGCAAATTCTCAAATATTGCACGATGATATCCCATTTTAAAAATAATTTATTCAGGTAATTTTAAATAGAAATAATTTCTTTTTCTTAATTATTTGTTCATGTGGTTATTCAGTATATTCTTCCTTATCTGTTATTAAAGAAAAGTTTTTAATTAAATATGAATAATTTGCAGGCAATGTTTAAAAAAAACAAAACCTGCTACTGAGAAGTATCATCCTGGTATCCATTTGTCCTAATTTTGCATTTATTAGCCACTATTGAAACTTCACTATTTATTTTACTTGAGCAGGACACAGTCACCCTGGAGCAGTTTTAGTGAAAGGATGCTTAATAAGAAAAGCTGAGCCTTGCTTAGTCATCTTAATTAAGTCATCAGCTTTCATCTCTTAACATTGCAAACACATGGTGCCTGTAAAGTCTATATTCTTAAGACACTTGTTTGAAAAAAAGTAGAACACTTCTTAGAAGGAAAAAAAAATTATAATGACTAACAACTTTTGAAATATCTTAGTATCCCTTATTTTAGAAAATCTGGAAGATGAACACCATCCCACATGATGTTTTTTTTTTTCTTTACACTCTAAAGGACTTGTCTACTTTCTATGTATATTAAGAAATTAACTGAAAGTTCATCACAGAAGCAAATAGTATTACAATTACATACAGGTCTCCCATACATGAATCTTAGGCCATTTTCTTCTTTTAAATAAATGCAATCGTGAGTTAGGGTTGCTCTGGAGTATCTGTGATTTGAGTAAGGGTCCTGAATTCTGTGGAAGGCATTTGTAACTGATTTGCTGTGACCTTGGGACAGTGATGTAATCTGTCTAGCTCATTTTCCTCCCACCTCATAGGGATTGTGTCCAGATTGCTCTGAGATCCTTATATACTTAGCATTTTCAAGACTATGATGGCTCATTTACTATTTTAAAATAAGTTAGATCAGTGTGTCATTAAATGAAAGTAGTTTTCCTTACTGAAAACTAATTTTTTTCTTCCCCAGACACTTCTTACCACCTCTTACAGACCCCTGCTTCCTACTCCTACTGTGTTATTCTCCCCGTTTCCCCCATCTCAGTTGAGAAACAATGAAGGAGAGAGGGAGATTATTCAGTCCTCTGAACACATTCCTAGTTTATATGTTGAAAAGAGATGTGGAGATAGGAGACAATGGGAAAAGAGGTATTGAAAACACTCCTTGTACCTTAGTGGTTAGATTTTGCATTTGTGTGGCTCTGGTAGGTAAGCTTTGTGGTCACAAACCTCAAAAATATCCCATAATGATTACTTCATTTTTAGCTTCCCTTTTTAAAGCCATTCTTTTGTTTGTAGGGCTAAAAGTATTCTTTCTACTGACAACTTGCGTTATGACAAATATTTTGGCACTTTTTACAGTGAAGGGAAGAAAAATCTAAGGCAGAACTAGAGCTGAGAATGAGCTGGTAAGTGAGAAAGATGATATAGAAGTTATTTATCCATTCGTTCATCATTTTAAAATCTCTTTGTAAGTTTTAAAATTTTTCACTTCCATTCCTCATAATTATAAGATGTTTTCTTAAAGTTTTTAATAATTAAAATGGCCATATGGTTAAATACTAAAAATTAACATAATTGCTAGAAAAAGTCTTGAATTTATGAAGATTTCTTTTAAGTATCTATAGTCCTTAAACTTAACTTCAAATTAAGATTTCAAATTAGTTACAGAGGCATTATTTTATTTCTTTTTTGAAAAAGTTCATTAGCTATTCCTGCAGACAGTGACTGCTATGCAAAATACAATTAGCAAAACTACATCAAGCTATATATTTATCGATACATAAATAGATAATTCTTAAGTAGTATTAATTATACAGTTACCAAAACCTGCAAGGATCAAAAGATTTTATTTAAGAAGGATTTCACATTCGGCTGGGATTATGTCTACATAATAGCTCAGTAGTACTTCTGCTGAATTGTAAAATAGCTTAGAGAGGAGTATGATGCCTATAGTTGGTGTAATGCATTGGTAATTAAGAGGGTGGGAGGTTAAGCTTCATTAACTGCTGGGGGATTGTATCTTGGGTTTTATTATGCCCTAGAGAACATAAGAAGTGAGAAGGGTCAAACTGTTAGAATCAGATTTTGCTTGTGCATCTGCCAAAACAATGATAGCAAAGTAATATCGCAGTAAACACTGAGAGACATGAATTGTATGGGGAAAATGTGTATTGACATCATTTGGGGGGTAGGGATAAACATTTCTGGTTCTAAAACTGAAATAGAGTCAGAGTTCTAAAGCACTTAATGTTTGGAGATGGGGGAGGCTCGTCACGTGAATTGATGCTGTTATGTGTCTGCTATGGAAACACATTTCACTAATTCCCTTTGTTTTTGTCTCATCCTGAAAACATGAAAAATAAACTAGAAACACCGAAAGTGTTCATTTTGATATTACCATTCACTCTGATTTTTCATTTTTTTTTCCTGCTGCACTTTCTGTATCAAGATTACAAAGATGTAATGTTTACTTTTACTTTTTGTTTTTACCTCTCTCTACTCTTTGCTGTCTTCTTGATAATGAAGTATGTGGATGTTACAAGAGGCACACTACAGGAGAAAGTCTGACCCCCTCACGCTAGTTCTTAGGACTGTAACTCTCAGGGAGCATCTTATGTCTATATCTTATATCTTATATCTTATATCCAGAGCCAAATATGAAAAAGTCTACAAGTCCTCTAAATGACATTTGGGAACTAGTGTGATTAGTATATTCACCTTGAAATACAAAATTAAGGCTTTTTTTTCTTAACACTTTATTTGAAATCATGATTTTAATGGTGTTGCAAGCATACCATACTATCAATCTTTTCTCACTTGTATAACTGAAAATGTATTAGTTTAGAGCCATAAGAGTCCAGAAGGGACATATAATGAGCATTAAAGATAATCATGTCATACTTGAATATCAGCAGGTTTCTTATTTGTACTTTTGACTGACAAAATAAAAAATAATTTTCTCAATAATAGATGATAGCGATGGGGGGGGAGGGGCAGGGGGCAGGATGAAGCTCTTATCCCTTTACAGTATGGCTTGGCCATGCAGACTACTTAGATATTCATCTTTTAAAAAATTATTTTCTTTCTGAATTTCATAGTTTAAATGAAACTATATTATAAAGTAAGCAATTATTTTGCCTTTGTATGGTATAAAAAGAATTTTCATATGTGGGAATTTTTCAGAATTACATGGGAAGGATAAAAAGAGTACCAGTTTTTGTGCATACTTTTATTTCTCAACCTATTCTTACAAACTGGCAGATAAGCAATTGTACCAATGATGCTTAAGCTGTGTAGGGTCAACTTTGTTGGTTATTTCCTTTATTATGATCTTTTGCAAAAAGAATGATGGATGTGGTGAAGTGATCAAAACTTCAGTTCTGTTTGAAAGGTAAATAGCTTTATGGCTTCTTATAATACCGTGCTGTAATATCTGTCTGTTTTCTGAAGTTTTTTAAAGAACGTGTGGACAGAGAAGTACTAAGTCAGGTACTCACCCTCACCTCTGACCTCAGTGCTGCTAGTTAGTTTATCACAAAGCACCCGGCCTGATAGCAGAGTGAGCGAGACCAGGAGACCAGCAGAGGAAGACAGTAGACCTCCCTGTGGTGGCTCATGTGCATTCGTTCCTATGTGATTCTGTCCTTGAGCACCTAGGTGGTGCAGTGGATGGAACACCAGGCTTGGAGACAGAATGACCCGAGTTCAAATTAAGTCCCACACTCTTACTAACTGAACATGGTCTTGTTCCTTATTTGTGAAATGGGGGAAATAATAGGACCTCCCTCCCAAGGTTGTCGTGAAGATCAGTGAGATAAAACGGTAAAGTGCTAAGCACAGTGCATTTTACACGGTAACTGGCATATAAATGCCATCATCTCCATCGTCATCATCATCATCATTATTATTAGCCACCAGATTTTTTGTGTTGTTGTCAAGATGAGAAACTATATGCCATATAGAAGTAGTGGAGCACCTTTTCCCCAGGGTTAAGACATTAGTAACATTTGTTCGTTTGGCAGATATTTAGTGTCTAAAGATTATTCTTATTTTAAGCTCCATAGCACACTGAAAATTCTTAAAGGAGGTGAGAAAACAAATAAGGTTCTAATAAAAAACAAAACTAGACAGTGGAAAGTAAGCAATATAAAAAGTCATTAAAGGACAGGGTAATTCAAGACAGACATTTCCATTTGTAAAAACAAAAAAACTTTTACTCTGTTGAGATGTTCTCTCTTATCACAGTTTCAGATTATTTAGTAAGGGTGGAGAATTTTTTTAAACAATATATTTAGTGTTTCTCATTTTGTGCTTCTAGTGAAAATGGGTGAGAAAGCAAAATATGTAAGTTACTATGATACAAAGAGAATGAGTGTGATAAGTGCCTTAAAGGAAATATAGGAGACACTGAAAGTTCAAAATAAGAGTAACTACCCATTTGTCAGGGTCAGAGAGGGCTTCTTGAAGGAATTTTTACCTTGACCTTGAAGGTGTGATGGGATTTGGTAAGGAGGGATGAAGAGGAAGAGCATTCCATATGGAGGGAAGATCATGGGCAGAGGCACAGAATCTGGAAAGCATTGGGTTCAGGGAGAAGTGAGAAGGGGAGTGTGCCTAGAACATATGATTATGGTACCACAGAACATGTAATTCTGTAGTGCCTAGAACACAGGGTACATGTAGTAGCAGAAGAGGCTGGGAAGGCAGAACTTTTCAACCAATTATGGACTTCAGGCTCAGGATTTAATTTAATAGTGTAGATATTACCATTTGAGTACATGTTTGACAGCCATTCAGGGCCTTTCAGGGGGTGTGTAAAATTTTCAGAGATCTACTTTAAGAAAATTAATTTCGTGATGATGGGTAGGAGAGATTAAAAGAATGAGAACTAGAGGTAAAGGAATCCACTTTTGTTGTTGTTCAATCATGTCTTAATCTTAATGACCCCATTTGGGGTTTTCTTGGCAAAGATACTGGAATGGTTTTCTATTTCCTTCCTCCAGCTCATTTTACAGATGAGGAACTGAGGCAAACAGGGTTAAGTGACTTGCCCAGAGTCACACAGCTAGTAAATATAGGAGGCTAGAGTTGAACTCAGGTCTTCCTGACTCTAGGCCCGGTGCTATATCCATTGTGCCACCAAGCTGCCCCAACTAGGGGATTGTTGAAATAGTCTAGGTAAAGATATGAGAGCTTCAATGAGGGTGATGGAAGCAAGAAAGAAAAAGAAATGTATGTTTTAATTACATTTTACAGGATTTGCAAACAATTTCATGTAAAGGCCAAAGGTTACACTGGAATCATCTGACTAATTCAAGCCTGAGTTAACTGAAATCCTGGTAGCATTAATAGCATGGAGAAGCTAGGTGAAGGAAGTAGTTTGGAGGGGAAAATTAAAAATTCAGTTTTGATCATGTTAGGTAGGTATCTGGTAAACTAGAATTTAAGAAAGGTTAGGGGTTTCTCATAGTTCTAGGCACATACTAGTAAATCCTTGTTGACCAACTGACTAAAGAGATAATTTGTGAAGTCTCTGCATAAAGTTGGGAATATTCATCTAAATATGAAGCAAAAAAATACAATTAATTTTGTTTCCACAAACTTTAAAAAAAATTATAGTTCCTAAAAGTTCATTTTAGACCGTGTACATACTAGTTTTTTAATACTGCTAGGAGCTCACATGTGTTTTCCCTGGGTTTTTATTGTGCCAAGGAGGTGGTATGGTGAAATAAAAGTTACTTGAAAAAATATCTAAACCAAGCCAGAACTAAGTCCTCCTCTGATTCCTCCTCATGGCGTGGGTATGACCTTCCGTTTTTGAAGAGTACACCAATGACATGTAAACACTGGCAGATCCTGCAGTATTGGAAAAACTTCCAAGTACAGTCTCAGCAACAGACCATATTGTCAGAAGTATCCTGACTTCTTGGTGATGAACTCTTGGATCATCACCCATTAACAAGAACCACCACAACAAATGCTATCATAAAACAAACCAAAACCAGCACTGAATGATTGTGTACGACACCCTGGACATAACTCTGACCATTAGTATTTAAGAACATTGTTTTCAGTAGCTATCATCAAACCAAATGGAAAACTTTCAAAATGTAGAAGTATGATTGAAGAGAAGAAAACCGTTGGCCTATCTGCTTATAGAGTTACCTCAAATATTATTTTAGTGGTTTTATATCCTAATCCTTTTATTTGGTAATAACAAGCATTTATTTTGTCCATACCTGCAGCAGTCCTTAGAACATTAAATATGAAAGAGAAATAGCAAGACAGCAAACTGCCCCAGTGCTATTTCTATCAGAAATCTATCAAAAAATATTAGAAAAATGAAATAATAATGAACAACCTGTGTTATGTTGTGTGCCACAGAACAGCCCTGTGGGGTAGATAAATGTTGAGGTATCTAAAGACAGAAATAATGAAAAAACCATCACCAAAGGATTCTTAATGGCATTTACTTTAGGATTAAAAAGGGAAAACACAACAAAGCAAAAAAGTTATGTTGGATTTAGGAAGAGATCTGTTCATATTAAAGATGACTGGTATTAAATAAGCCATCCTCGACTGGGTTTTATTTTCATGATCCTAGAGTTACATCTGTAAAGGACCTGAAGGAAGTCTAGTCCAATTCCCTCATTTCAGAGTAGAGAGAACTGAAGTGAGGGAGAAGTGATTGCCCAGGCCCCATGGGCAATAGCGGGGCTGAGATTTGAACAGGGAGCCCTGTGCTGGCTCTGTCCCTCTGTCAGGGATGAGCAGATTCTGTTTGAATTCAGTTTGAATGGCTGGTTCAGTTTGGTCCAGAGCCTGTTTTGTTTTATGTTTTCCTTTGTGCCTAGGCTACCCTGTTATTTGTCATTCCCTTTGTTTCCCACTGAGGATCTTGGTGCTCAGATGACAAAAGCCAAGGCCATCTTCCTTGAGACAGGAAGAATAGGTGTCGTTTTTATATTTAGTCAGATAATTATCACAGGATGAATCCCGTTGTTCCATTCCCTAGGCATCTTGATTTCCAAAGAGTAATATTACTCCACTTCCGTAAGCTCCTTGTTTTTCAGTATGTTTTGAAGTAGAAAAATGTACCAGCTAGGATTAGTATAGTCTCATTTCCCTGTGATGTGATTTTTTTTAGAATATTCTCACACGTGCATATGTGCATGTGAATACACACATGCACCTTCCACTTGGGAGGACAGCCTCCTGTGCAGTTAAAAAAAGTTTTATTAATGTCTTTCCTAGGCACCTTAAAGTCTAAAATGTATTATCTTGTAATAATGTTGCCTTCTGGAAATATTTGAGATGACACATTTGTTAAGTGATGATACTGCAATTTGACAGTTGTGGTTTGAGTTTTGAAAACCCCTGAACAATGGCCAGCTTAATGAGTTAGAGGAATTCAAAGGCAGGATTTACCATCTCTTCCTAAACAGTGGTTTGTGAGTAGATTTCATTTCCATTGTGTTTTCGAGATTAGCAAAGATAACACATGCCATAAAGTATTTCAGGTATTACCTGAAAGTCTCCCAACTGAGAATAACAGTTTAAAGTGTGGATGTTTTTCATATCACACTAGTTTGTGAAAATTTAATGTAATTTCTTCCTTCTGTTCACTGTCTTATTTCAGTGATCTTATATTTAAATATTAGCATTCTCTTTTTGTGATATTGAGGCCTCATTTGGAGACAAGGGATGGGTTCTGTCCAGTGTAAGTATTATAGGCAGTAGGGCCATCTAGGTTTAAGGTAGTATTTTGAGCAATTTTTTTTTTCCTTATAAGACAGTCAACTCTCTAACTTCTTTATTGATGCCAGAAGACATCATGCATGCAGAAATAGTATAGGTGAGCATTATAAACTGAGGGAAAAGCCTGTTTTAGTATCTCAGAGACAAAAGAAGATACATTTATCAAGAATTCCATGAGGTGGTAGGTTAGTAATTCCCCGTTATTTCCCATCAGTGTTAGGAAGGGGTAGATTAAAGGCCATTATAAGAGTTCCCTCAAAAAAATAAAAAATAAAAAACAGAACACTGAGAGAACTTTACCATCTATGTCATTGGTTGCTCATTCACCTGTCACATTTCTACCAACTAGAAGCGAGGGGCTAGGAGGGAGGTGTCTTAGAAAATGTCACAGTTCAAAAAACAGTGCCAGGATAGAACTATCTATGGCTGAATCTTTCCTGCCATGAAGAAGGTTATGGATAGAACCTGGAAGGAGCCAGCCTATGCTGATTTGCCACTATCTTCTATAAAATTAATGTTAAGGAGCTTTATAGTTATTGGTTGGGCAAAAGTAACATACTTTGTACATTTTGTAACCTAATAATACAACTTAGTGGGAATTATGATATGGCTTCACCTATCAAATTCCTATTAGGTGGAATGGAAAGACAAAATTATTTTGTGAAAAAAGTCATTATATGAAACTAATTTAAACAAAAAGATTGCAAAAATATTCAGTGGTTTTTCGGGGAAACTATTAATTAAACAAGTTAAATTAGAATGTTTTTTCATATAACAATCGTACCAACCTTGTCAAATCAGAGGAAAATGTAATGTTGGGCTCTGGGGGGTTCTAACCTATTTGAACCTTTCCAACTCTACCTCCAGGTATGCAGCAGAAAGGGCTAATTGTTAAAAAGAAAAACAACACCTATTTCATCCACATTAAATTTAGATTAGTTGATGGTGTTAACATTATATTCTATCAAAGAACTGAAGTACATGGAAGAGTTTTGAAAGTGCAGATTTTCTGCTCTTATGAATAAGGTTTCTTAAATTTTTAAATTAAGAAAAAGTTTTAATTTGTTGGAAAAGGTTGAGTAATTTCATCCTGTTCTCTTAGTATGTTATCTGACATTAATGAGAATTACAGTCATATTAAGAAAAGGTTTCATTTAAGAATGATTATAGGGTCTTCTCCTTAATCACAAATGACCTACCTAATAGAGCAAAATATCTAATTTACCATGAGATATTTGTAAAGAGTAAGTAACAGTCAAATAAAAACTTGAGCATGGTAAAGGAGGAAGCCCTAAATCTTTTTTCTAAAAGCCAAAATGTATAGTTGAATTCCCTTTTTTGTTGAGTGAATAGTGAATTTTGTCACAAGCATGTACCAATAACTATGAGATTATAAAGCCTTCTAGTAATCTAAATTGACATCTTGACAAAATAGAATTTGTATCTTATAAATAATTAATTAAATTTTAAAAAATCGTTAAAATGCATTATCCTGAATAGCAGATATGATAATTATATTTATTTTTGAGAATCTTTAAATTTTATGTTCATCAAAAAAAGAAGTTATTCCATGTCTTGTATCATGTATATATTTTGCTCAAATGCCTGAACCAAAAATATTTTATGGGTCGGAATTTTTTTAAAAAAAAATATAGCTTAGTAACTTCTATCATTTACTTTATATAGAGTTAATGTACTTTGAGGTCACTTGAAGTGAATCAGTACCTGCAGAGGGTAATTTATTTGCTATCTAATGTAAGTATGAAATGGGCAACTTTGGAAACAAAAATACTGATATACAACATGACTGTACATCTACTACATCACCAAGTTATACTTGCTGATGTTGAATTGCTTGACTTCTTAGGGAGGGTGGGTGGGAAGGGAAGAGGGGAGAGAATTTGGAACTCAAAGTTTTAAAAACAGATGTTCAAAAACAAAAAAAAATGTTTCTGCATGCAACTAGAAAATAAGATACACAGACAATGGGGCATAGAAATTTATCTTGCCCTACAAGAAAGGAAGGGAAAAGGGGATGGGAGGGGAGTGGGGTGACAGAGGGGAGCGCTGACTGGGGAACAGGGCAACCAGAATATACGCCATCTTGGAGTGGGTGGGAGGGTAGAAATGGGGAGAAAATTTGTAATTCAAACTCTTGTGAAAATCAATGCTGAAAACTAAATATGTTAAATAAATTTAAAAAGAAAAAAAAATAAACCAAGACTATGACAGTATTTTCCTTCTTCTGTGGAATTTACTGTACTCTACCCATTGCATCATTTGTCCCATACCCTTTCTTGAGAGTATCGTGTAGAACATTCTCTGCTGGTGGTGTAGTGGATGGAGGACCTGGCTTGAGGTCAGGTTCAAATGCAGCCTCAGATGGTTAGTAGCTGAATGAACCTAGGCAAGTTACTTAACCTTTATTTCTTCAGTTTCCTCAGCTGTAAACTAGGGATAACAATAGCACCTACTTCCTGGGGTTGCTGTGAGGAACAAATGAGATAATCATGATAAAGTGCTCATGCTCAGCACAGTGCCTGACAGGCGGTAGACACTATATGGACGTTAGCTCTTATTGCTGTTGCTTTTGTTTTTATTAATATTATTATTAGTAGTAGTAATTCAGAAGGCAAAGTGTCACTCCTTCCCCTCATCCACCCCCCCCAATAAAAGGGTACCTTGAATAGAAATTGGATTTTTTTGTGATGTTGAGGATTTTAGATTTTATTTTCATTGTGGCTATTTCACCTTGTTAGTTCAATGAAGTACACCATTTGGCTCTTAGAATTACAAACCAGTAAACAGATTATACACATGCTTTATTTTTACCTCATGGCAAATGTTAGCTCTAATTAGAAATAATATGTAAATTGTAATTCTAAGCTTTGATTAAAACCTATAAATAAAAAAGCCGTATCTGCCTCTCGGAATAGTAGCAAAGTTGTAAATATCTGAAGTATAAGTAAGAATATCTGGAGTGATCTAAAAAGCATTCATTTGCCTTAAGCCCTTGTTAGTTGGGAAATTAATTTGAATCATTCTGTATTTCAGAATTATATGTGTTGGCATAGCTTTGTGTTTTTGTTTGTTGGGGCAACAATTTTTAGTTCTTTGGAAAATCCTAGTGATAATCATAATTTTTAATAACATATTCTCTAATAACATGTTATTCTTCTTTATTAGGAACTCCCTGAACCATTACATGATGATAAGTATAGAAAAGAACTTGATGGAATAAGTAGTCATAAATCACAAGGAGAGCCAGATACTTCCATGAAGATAGCCTGGCGTTATCAAAACTTACCCAAAATGGAGGTAAATAAACATATGTATAAAATTTTCCTATACCTATACAAATTTATTCACTTATTTAAATTCATTTTATTTATTGTTTAAATGAATGAACATTTACTTGTGGTGATGTATTATTTAAGAAGTTAGAGAAGTCTGCAATTTATTTTAGAAATACTTTCATCCAGAATAATTAGAATAAGAAGTTTTGTTGCTTTGAACAGTAAAATATTCTTTATGTAGAAGATACAGATATCCTTGGATATTCCTTCCTCAAGGCTTCCAAATAGCTAAAGCATTACAAGTAATATGAATTTAATAAATGTTTGCTGAATTCATTCAAAGAATAAATAAATTATAAATGCAAAGAGTAAATAGTCATTCGTGTTCTCTCAGAGTTACCATAAGAAAAACTTTGGAAAATACAAGGCAGGTGAATGAATGTATGAATGAATGAGAAGGCATTTATTAAGTACTTCCTATGGTGCAGAGCAATGAGCTAAGTCAGAGATCCTTAACCTTTATTGTGTCATGCACTCCTTTGGCATCCTGGTAAAGCCTGTGGACCCTAATAATTGGCCAGCTGTATCCTATGAGCATCATTAGATAGGACGACTGATCATGTGTGATCTAACAGCAGGTCTAGTGACCACATTTATTTCTAAGTAGTGATGTGCTTAAGAAATATGCTGTGATGTCTGCAACAACTATTGTGTGATATGAAAACATGTGATTTCTATTACTGTCATGGTTGCTAATAATACTACTATGCGTTATTACCTACATTCATAATTGAAGGAATTGCCAGATTTTAGTTAGAGGCTAATGAAAATAGAGTGTTTTTTCCTTTCACATTTATGGACCCTTTGAAATCTTTCTTAGGACTCCAGACTAATACTTCCTGTACTCAATACTGAGGATATAAATAGCATAGCAGAAAGCCCCTGCTCTCAAGGAGCTCACTTTATAATAGGGTGAAACAGCATATACATAGAAAGGTTCAACCTCAGGGCAGTTAGATGGGCCCAGCGCTCCATATGATAAGACCAGCTGGTCCAGGTGGCCAGTAGTCCCATTTGTTCATAAATACATACATTAATGTACCAACACAACTTCTTCACTATCATCTTGACCAATAAGACTATATTTGTTTCTGATGTTGAATCATTTGACAACACCAAGCATTTTGGTGCTAAAGACTTTGGTGGCAAGAACTTTCTTTTCAGGGTCTGTCAAAGCTATGGCCGCTGAAAAGGGCAAGGTCGCAGAGGTCTGCATCATTTCTGGGGCTTCTTCTTAGGAGGAGAGAGCACAGGGGGAGGGAGAGTCCATGTAGGGCCAGTAGTCTGGAAGGGGGTGCTGGTCATCGGACTCTTGGTTTGCCTCCACCAGGGCTGGGGGGAGGTGGTTTTACTTGGGATTGTTCTTATTGCCTTTCCAAAGTTGAAAAGTTTGCCTTTGTGTGCTAAGAGCAGATCTTTATTACTTCAGAAGAGGCCTGATTCAGCCGACCAGGTACTTCATCCATGTAGGCTGTGGCCCCTCTTCTCCACAGTCTGTGGTTTTCATTAGTTACTGTGACAAAAAAACAAAACAAAACAAAAAATCCCTCCTCCCCTGGTGATGACCTGGCTGGGGAGAAGCCACCCCGAAATTGGCTAGACTAATCCTCTAAAGCAGAAACACAATCCATTGCCAGGCCTGCAGCTAAAGCCTGCCCAGCTTGCTTAGACCAGCCATAGCTAGGTGGCACAGGGCCTAGAGCCTTGGACTTAGGCAGAGTCAGGAAGACTATAATTCAAATCCAGACTCAGATACTTACTAACAGTGGAACCATGGATGAGTCACTCTTTGCCTCAGTTTCCTCAACTATAAAGTGGAGGTAATGACAGCACCCGCCTCGCAGGGTTGTTGTGAGGGTAATATCTGAGCAATATACAGGTGTAAGTAGTTATTGTTGTCATTACTGCATCAGCAAAGCCTTTGAAAAACAAGGGTCACTTCCATGTTCAGGTCACTTCTGCAAGCATCTAGGAAGTACATTTTATGTGTAGAATTGACTTAAAACATGTATGTATTTCCAGGATCCGTCATTTCATCCACATGTATATTCTTTCCTCTGACAAAGATCAAAGCTCTACTCTCATACAATATAGAGACTATAACTACAGCCCCCCTGAGCTGTTGCCCTGGAGGGCAGAGAGCTTCCACCGTTCACAATGTAGTTAGTCCTGGATAGCTCACCAGCATGCCTAATGACCTTCTATCACACCTCCACTCAGATGGTCCAAAGTACCCTTTGCTTCTAACCAGTCTGACAGTAGCAAGGAGTCTACCACCAAGAAAGAGAGCTCCTTCCATGCAGCTGACTCACACTACCACATGTAGGCCTAAGGACTGCCCAGAGAACCACAGAGGTACAGGTTTCTAAGGGCTGGGTGCCCACATGGGAGACAAGATACCTGACTTGAGATGCTAACCATTTCAAAGGCTGCCTCCAGCTTTGGTGACTGGACTAACTTGTTGAACTTAGTCACTAGACTAAATTTGTGAATTGTGAGTGAATTCAGTGAACATTTGTGGTCATGACTATTAAAAAACTTCAGATTGGTATAGTCTGAGCAATTGAAAAGAGTAATCATATTATACAGTACATCATAAATGTGTTTTCAGTGAAAGCTTTCTATGTCAATTTTTTATAGTTTTTATGATGTGCTAATTTTCTGTGTACAAAGATGACTTATTTATCTATCATCAGTACTGGGTTGGGAGGGGGGGAGTTTTTCTGTGAGAGGTAAGGTAGACTATTCATAGACCATTTTACTCTAACTAGTAACACAGAGAAGGGTATAGTCTATGGATCATGGAACAGTAGTTTTCACAATGCAAAATGACCTACATAAACCCATAAAAAAGATTTCATTAGTAATATTCAACAGCTAATGAGGTTTTTTTTTATTATTATTCATCTAAGAATCCTCATTTCATGCCAGTTGGGTGGGATCTCTATGCCTGGCACTGAGAGAAATATAAAGTGTGAGGCTTAGGAACTTTGCTCTCTTCTAGAAGGAATAGACAGAAATAGAGGTTGCCAGAATTAATTCTTTCATGGTCAGTGCACTGGATAGTTGTGAGATTGGGTGTCACATAGGCTCGAAGGTGGGATTTCATCGAGGAAAGGCCATTTGAATTGGGACTCAAAGAATGAGGAGAAATCCAAGAACTAAAGAAAGAGTAATCAAGTTTTTCTAGAGCCTGGAGGAGAGTAATTGGAGATTAAGGGTGGGCACATAGGATAGCAAAAGATTTTGGAGGGCTTCACATGCCAGGCAAAAGAGGTCAAACCTGACTCAGACAGTGGAAAAGCACTAAAGACTTTTGTACTGACGAGAAAGATATTTTTATGGATGAAAAATAGATTGGAGTGGGGAAAAAAGCAAAGGAAGGAAGACTCATTAGGAGACAATTACAGACTGGCTTTTCTAATGGCAGGAGGCATATAAAGGAAATAATTTGATCACAGGGGTTTTTAACCTACAGTCCATGAACTTTTTTTTAAAATGTTTTGATGAACATATTTCAATATAATTGGTTTCTTTTGTAATCCTACATAATTTATTTTATGAATTTAAAAACATTCAAGAAGGGGCCCATAGGTTTTGCCAGACTGTCAAAAAGATATGGGGGTCTCAAACACAAAGAGATTTTGTTTTTGGGATTGGACTTTTTTTTCTTTTTTGGTTCCTTCCCACCGCTTCCTCACATTGGAGGGAGGAGGGGAAGGAGGAAAGAAGGAAAAAAGCAAGGAAGAAGAAGGGAAGAAGGGAGAAAACTTTTCACATGCATAATTATGCAAAATAAATTCTTTCACTGACCATGGCCAAAACCTACATACTAGATCATGCCCTCTAACTGTAGATTCCCCACAGAGTTTTGTCCTGAGCCCTTTTATCACTTCCTTCTATACCACTTGTCTTCTGCTTCTCTTGGTGGTCTTATCAGATCCCATGGTTTTAATTACCATCTCGCAGATCTACCGATCCTTTCCTGACCTCTCTCTTAATCTCCAATCTCACATCTCCAACTGTCTTTCAGACGTCTCAAACTGGATGTCTAATGGACATCTTAAACTCAGCATGTCCAAGATGGAACTCAGTAATTTTTTCCTCAAAACTCCCCTTTTGCTCACTACCCATTTACAGTAGAAGGTAACATCATTCTCCTAGTCCTTCAAGTTTGCAACCTACATGTCATAACCTCGGGGTCTTCCTTATCTCTTCACTCCTTCTTACCCCCCATATCCAATAAGTTGGCAAGGTCTGTCAGTTTCACCTTTGAAATATCTCTAAGACACTCCCTTCTTTAATATGCCCCCTTCTTGCCTTTGGTACTGCTGCCATTCTGGTGCAGACCCTCATCACCTCATCTTGGACTATTGCAATATCCTGTTGCTGAATCTGCCTTCATCAAGGCTCTCACTTCTCCAGTCCATTCTCCACAGTGATTTTCCTAAAGCCCACATCCAACCATGTTATCTCCCTACTCAGTAAACTCTAGTGGCTTCCTATTACTTCCAGGATCAAATACAAAATCCTCTGCTTGATATTCAAAGCCCTTCATCATCTATCCCCCTCCTACGATTTCAGTCTTCTTATGCCTCACTCCATACCATGTACTCTTCATCCAGTAACACTGGCCTCGTGGCCATTCTATCAACAAGACACTGCATTTCTCAGCTTCAGGCATTTTCTCTAGAAGTCTTCCATGCCTGAAAGTCTCCCTCATCATCTCCACTTAACTGGCTTCCCTGACTTCCAGTTTCAACTAAAATCCTATTTTCTGCAGGAAGCCTTTTCCAACCCCTCTTAATTCTAGTATTTTCCTTATTTCAAACATTTCTTATTTGGGGGCATCTAGGTGGCACAGTGGATAGAGCATACCAGGTCTGGAATGAAGGAGACCTCAGTATAAAATCTGGCCTCAGACACAAGCTATACAGCCCTGGGCAAGTCAGTTCACCCTGTTTGCCTCAGTTTCCTCATCTGTAAAATGATCTGGAGAAGGAAATGGCAAACCACCCCAGTATCTTTGCCAAGAAAAGCCCTTGTGGGAAGAATTGGTCATGACCAAATTTTCCCATTTATCCTATTATGCTCGTTTGTTTGCTTGTCTCTCTCCCGTTGGATTGTGAGATCCTTAAGGGCAAAGTTTTTCTTTTGCTATTTTTTGTACCAGAGGTGCAGGGCTTTACACAGTGCCTGGCACATAATAGGCCACTAATGAATCTAGATTGACTGACTGGTAAATGACTCAGTCTGTACCCTGAAGAACCCCTGATCTGGAGTTAAAAGAGACCTTAGAGATCATATCCTTAGAGCCTCCTCATTTTATAGATGAGGAAACTGAGGCCTGGTGTGTTAAAGTGATTTGGCCATGAAGAATTAACATGGATTTATTTTTAAGTAAATAATGATTTATGGAGTTTTTTCATATAGACCTTGATTTGGGCAGGGTTTTGGGTTTTTGTTTTTGTTTTTTGGTAAAATAGCTTAATTGTTCTTGATTACTACTCCTGACAATCTTAGAGGGATTCAGAAATCTGTTTAGATATACATTAATTCATTACCTTAAATTACTTTCATGGGGATGAGTGAGGGGAGCAATCTTTGTTCTTGGATTGTTTCCTATAAAAGATTTGAAGGGTTATAATTGTTTCATACTATCTGATTGTGTATCTGTAAGCCATATTTGTTCATTCCAAACTAATTTTTAATTCTTAACTAAAAATAGTGAGCTAAATGAAACTAAAAGATGTAAAGATTAATTTTTATTTTTCAATGAACTATTTTTATTCTTGGTCAGTAGATAAACTGTCACATGAAATTAATTTTCTGCCATTATTCGTCTCAAAAATGAGTTTTTTGTCTCTTCAGTATTATAATTAGACATACTAATAATTAGTGGTGGCCTAAAAGAATACTTTGTTCACTGATAATTTAGTGCATTTCTTTCTGCACCCGCTCACTCATAGGACTCCAGGAAGCTTCAGTCCACTAATAAATTTATCAAGTCCAACTTAAAAGAAGTGGAAAGTCTCCCTTTCTTTCTCTCTCCATGGCCAGTCTGCTAAAACAGATTATTCATGCTTACTTGATTCAGGTAGGCTTTTGCAAGCTTCCCCACTAGGCCTGGGAATGTGGTACATTGAGGCCTATTCAGAGGCTTCTGACATAGACCAGGCTTTTATTGCATGGTGTTTTATTATAGCCAAATCCTAGTCTCCACCCAGTTTGTTGGCACTCTACTTATTCTTTTGAATCGAGAAAGGTTATCACCTACCTTAATCCCTGCAGCAGCGTGGATTAAGGACACCAATGTGCCCCAGGATTCTCAAAGAGGATCCTGGAAACTTCTTGTTTCTTCTTTTTCGCTGTCTTTACTAAACTCTTTGGGGCCTTAGTGAGGATTTGCATCTGAAATGGGCAACCTGGAGCTTTTCTCAATGAAGACATCAGATCAAAGTTCAGTTAGTCAAGGCCTTTCTAAAACATTAAGGGGGCTCGGACTTATACAAGAAAAAGATGAGCTCTAGCAGAGATTGCAGTAAAAACATTTTGAACTGTAATCCGGATAAAGGATAGATTATAGGCCAAAGAACAGACCCTGTTTAAATTGCTTTCACAACCTTTAGACTAAATAACTTTACACTGTTTTTTATGAAGCTTATATTTTAATGTAAAATGTTATTGTTTGTCAGTGTTTCAATATTAGTTAAATGCCAATATAAAATTGCTTTAGATATCTTTGAAATTAAAGAAAAAATTAAATAAACACTTAGTTGCTGAGTTCAGACCAAGAAATCTGATGCAAAAGATCACATTAACACATTTTCAGTGAAACATTTTAAATAAAGAAACATAAGTATAGCATCAAGGAGGCATGAACATGTCCTTTACTTCATTTAGGAATTAATTTGATTAAGATTGAATATTGGTATAAAATTTAACTTTAATTTTTTTCTGCAGTTTTTTTTTAAATTTGGCATTTTGATTAATTAAAAAATGATTATCTTTGGGCATTTATGTATTGCAAATACTTAATAACAATTATGAAATATTGTTCATTTGTTGGATTTTAATCCAAATGGCTTAAGTTTTAGTCCACAACTCTGATCAAAGACCTATAGTCTGTAAAAGCCTTTTGGCTTCTGGAGTGATTCTCCTCTTTTTGTGTGTGTTTTGCAGTTAGTCTTTTCCATGGAAATCAGGGCAACAGTACATTGCAGGGTTTGACCAAACAAGAAACTCTCACAGTGATCTTTCTAGAATCCTTCAACAATAGGAATGCAGATGATTTTAACCTTAAGTCTGGATCGGTATGCTTTTTAAAAATTTTAAATGACAGGAACCTCCCAGGCTCAATTGGGCCACTCCAAATAATAATCATGCAGTTTCATAATTATGGGCTAGAAACTAGTCTTGTGATTTCATTGATGTAGGAAGCCATCAGTCCAGAACTTCACCTACCATGTGTAGCCTTAGGAGTTACTTAGAGCACTGAGGGGTTAGGGACTTGTCCAAGGTCACATAGACAGGCTGTCTCACAGGTGGGATGTAAGCCCAGACCTTCCTATCCCCTGTGCTACCCCACCTGGTTCTTCTTATAATTTTATAACTGATACTTATTCAGTTAATTGTGATTCATTGAAGTATGGTACAGTCTAAATTAGAGACTGCTAAGTGACAGATTTTAAAATTGTAATTAAGGATCTCTGAATTTGTTGATGGTGTCTAATGTTTAAAGACACTTGTTGCAGCTTAACATCTAAGCTTCTTGGTAGTAGATGTTATTTCATTCTTTGTACTTTTACAAACCAAGTGCCTGGCACATAATAGGTGTTTCATAAATGTTAATTGATTGTTTAATTAGCAAATTAATGTGACTGCTAAGACTTATAAACGAAATCATCCTAAAATGACACAGGAATTGAGAGGATACCAATCAGTTGCATAATGGCTGAACAAGTTGTGGTATATGAATGTGATGGAATACTGTTGTGCTATATGAAATTAGTAAGCTGATTTCAGAAAAATGTGGAAGACTTACATGAACTGATGCTGAGTGAAATGAGCAGAACCAGGAGAACATCGTACACAGTAAAAGCAATATTATGTGGTGATCAGCTATGATTGTCCTAGCTCTTCTGAACAATACAATGATCTAAGACAGTTCCAAATGACTCATGATGGAAAATGCTATCCACATCCAGAAAAAGAACTGATGGAGTCTGAATTCAGATTGAAGTGTACTATTTTCACTTTCTTTTTTGTATGGCTTTTTCCTTTTCTGTTTTTTTCTTTCATAACATGACTGATGTGGAAATATGTTTAACATGATTGTACATGTATAGCCTATATTAAATTGCTTGCCATCTAGGGAGGGTAGGGAGAATGGAGAGGAAGGAGGGAAAAAAATTTGGAACTCAAAATCCTATGAAAAATGAATGTTGAAAATCATCTTTACATGTAATTGGAAAAAAATAAAATACTATTTAAAATGATATGTAGTCTTTCTCGTTAGGCTGGCCCAGGATCATCTTCAAGATTTGGTCACTATTATGATGTGTCAAAAAGGATGCCCCAAGAGATAATTCAGTCAGCAAAAAGGCACAGATTTTTCCTTCCAGAAGAAATTATTACTTCATCTCCTAATATAGAATCCTGGTAAGTTCATAACCTGCATAAGACCTAAGATTTCTAATACTGATATAACAAAGTTTTGCTTTGAAAAGGCCCATAACTTTTAAGTATATATTGCAAAGAGTAAATTGTAACTTTTTACGTTTTATAAGCAATCATGGGTGTGTGTACATTTGGTTGTATTTCATTGTACAATGATTTTTTTCTTCTTCTTTTTCAAGTCTTATCACCTTTATCCCTGCTATTATTTTAATTTTCAACAGTTGAACGTTCTTGATACTAGATATTTATAAGTCCCTGCTGCTCTAATTATCGGTAAATTATGAAATAGCTCTAAATCACTGCCTGTTGGTATGCCATATAAATAAGTACTTAATAATGATAGCTTTCTGATCATGATACCAAATGAAAATAATATAAAATAATACCATATGCTCAATTTTTTTATGAAATGCTTTTTTAAAGATGACAAACAAGCATGCCATGTTATCTGATACCATGTAGCCATTATTAGACTGATACAATGCTGATGTGATGAGAAAGGTCAGTTTTTTATTTTTTGAGGCTCTCAGTTCTAACTGGAGTGTAAATACAGCAATCTTCATACTTTTGGTATACAGCCAAGAGTATTAGGTGTTCAACTAAATCAGCACCAATATGACACTAATAACTTGTATTTATGCTATTAAATCTATGAAAATTGCAAGATTTTGAGTATTCAGGAATTCATAGGTGTCCAAATATTTATTTCAGTTTTGTAATTTGACTTAAAGGAATTTAGACTGAGGGATGGATTTTCCCAAGGACCAGACCCAGTTCATATCCTTAAAAAACTAATTCTTACAATTAGAATAGTAGGTATAGTAGTTTGTAGGTAGCTAAATAGAAGAGGAAATTTTGAAATGGAAAAAGCTATGTGGCACAATAGATAGAATGCTGGGCCTGGAGTTAAGAAAACCTGAGTTCAAATCTGGTAGCTATGTGACCTTGGGCAAATGCCTTGGCCTCTATTTGCCTCGGTTTCCTCAGTCATAAAGTGGAAATAATAATAGCACCTACTTCTCAGGCTTGTTGTTTGGATCAAATACGAGGTAATGTGTGTAAAGGTATGTAGCGTAGTGCCTGATGAAAGTAGGCACCATAAAAATGCTAGAAGTGACTTGGGAACCTGTTTGTGAAGCCATCTGTCTCACTTCCGACATGGAGGAGTTCGGGGAAGATCCCAATTGATTAGAGCTAGATTTATTTCAATAGGAAATTCTTAGGACTCTTTCACAGACTGAGGTTCCAGACTTGGTGTATCCCTCATTGATCTCTCTCCTAGTCTCATGAAACAAACATAGAACCAGGTGTCAGAAGACTTGGGTTCTAGCAAGATACAAGTAGGGACAAACTCACATTTTGTATAGTGCTTTAAGGTTTACATACCACAATCCTCACAACAGTCCTCAGAGAAGGGTAATGGTAGCAGTACTAGTACTAATAGTACTGGTGCTACTGGTGGTAGTAGTGATATTTTCTTTTTTCACTTGAGAAAGCTGAAACCTAGAGGAAGTACCCAGGTTTTCTGCTATTACAATGCAGGTACTGTCCATGGGGTTGTTGGGAGGTTCCAGTAAACTGATGTATCGGAAAGCACTTTTTACTTACAAACCGGAAAGTTTGAGAGGATTCTGGGAAAATGGCAGAGTAGGTCAGAAAATTCCATGCTCTCAAGATTTTCCCCCACCAGAGTTAAAATAGCACCTTAAGGTGAACGAAGTGTGTGTGGTTGGAGTTAAAGAAGAATAGAGGCACAACCAGGGTTTTCCTGAGACAATTTGGGAAGATCTGAAGAAAAATCCCAGGATGAGGTTTGGTCTCTGGGAAGAGTAAACACCACTAGGCTAGCTTCTGTTCCATTTTAACCACAAGTGGCAAGCCACTTAAACAACAAGCAGCAAGTCCTGGGGTTAGTTTGTTTGAGAGGCTGCCTCGGCCCCAGCCACAGGAACTTTTCACCCTGCATAGTGAGGGGAGTTGGGCTTTTGAGCCCGGGAAGATTGAGGGAACCTCTGCTGAAGAGGAACACCAGACCCAGCTGTTCTGTGAAGAGCGGTGGGGGTGAGAAGGAACCAGCACATGCCTGGTGAGTGCAGAAGCGATGGGGCAGAAAGCCCCTGGCTGTGGGCACTTACAGGAATTTGGAGGTTTGACTTTGGTTCCAGGCTAGAGGGGAAAACTGAAGATCTGGGGCAAGAAGCGCCATCCTCCATACCCCAGGGCTAGAGGTGATTACAAAAATCAAGCTATTACCATAGAAAATGCACAGGCAAAGGAGAAAGAATCCAACCATAGGAACCTATTATGGGAATAGAGATGACCGGGGTTCATCTTCAGAGAAGGATATTGAAGTAAAGAAACCCCCAGAGAGTAACCTCAAATTGTCACTTGCTCAAAAAGAATTTATAGAAGATCTTTAAAAAGACTTTAAAAATCAAATGACAGAGATGGAGGAAAAACTACAAAAAAAAATAAGAATAATACAAGAAAAACAAGAAGGTTATGAAAGGAAAGTCAACCAATTAGAAAAGGAGATCCAGAATCTCAAAGAGGAAAATGACAGCTTGAAAATTTGAATTGGGCAAAGTGAAGCCAGCAAAATTATAAGAGATCAAGAAATAATTTAACCAAACATGAATAATGAAAAATAGAAGAGAAAATGAAACATCTTATAAGAAAAACAACAGATTTGGAGAATAGATCAAGATGAGAAAATATAAAAATAATCGTACTAACTGAAAGTTATGATCAAAAAAAGAATCTTGTTACAAAAATACAAGAAATAATTAAAGAAAATTGTCCTGAAGCATTAGAACAAGGTGGGAGGGAGGGAGTAGAAATAGAAAAAATTCATCTAGCCCCACTTTTAAAAGATCCTATGAGGAAAATCATAGGGATATCACAGTGAAATTCAGAAACCCCCAGCTCAAGGATAAAATATTAAAAGCATCAAGATTAAAACAATTTAAATATGATAGTGGCACAGTTAGAATTACATAAGAGCTAGCAGCAGAAACATTAAAGGACCGCAGGTCTTGGAACACAACATATCAAAGAGCAAAAGACCTGGGGCTTTGGCCGAAAATATAATACCTTGCAAAGTTAAGTATTATCCTGAATGAAAAAACATGGATGTTTAATAAACTCTCAGACTTTCAAGACTTTGTTAAAAAAAAATCCTGAACTTAATAGAAGATTCAACATACAAGAACCAAGAGAAATATAAGGTACATACCAAAGACTGATTATAAGGGATTCATAAGGACAGACTGTTTACCTTTTATTTAAGTAAAATGTGTGTCTAAGATTCTTATTAATAATTGGGTAGCTCATAAGAAAGATTGAGGTAAACCTGACTATGATATGAATTTAAAAAGTAAAATGATTTAGGAACAGCTAAAAAGAGGAATTATTTTATACAGAGGTGCAAGAGGAAGAATGGATAGAGAGGAATTAGATGGGGGAGGAAGGCTGGTAGTTCCTGTAACCTACTTTCTTCGGGAATGGGTTTAAGAGGGAACACTACTAGAAGAGTATAAAAATCTTCTAAATTAAGAAGAAATAAAACAGGGGCATAGGAAGGGGGGAAAGGACAAGGGAGGGATTTTTAGAGAGGACAATGAGGGAATAGGTAAAAGTGGTTATAGAAGGGTATTTAGATTTATGGGAATGAGAGGATGGGGGGGGGATCCTTGGATGGGGGTAGGCAAATAATAAGAGGGCAAGGTAGTGGGTAGAAGTAAAGTAGAGGAGGCAGGAAGGATAGGAAACAAGAGATATGCACAAACATTAAAAACAAAGATCAGGAGTAGAATATGTTTGGGAAAATGTATGTCTATATATGTATGTGTATGTATATGTGTAGATATATGTCTGTAGCTATAGAGAAACATATCTAAACTTTATTGTGTAGCCTTCTGGGAGGGTTGGGGGGAGGGAGAAAATGAAAGTTTTTACTCTCACTTACAATGGTAAATTATCATTCTTATTATCTTTATCTGCCTTGTTTCCTAATGATTGTATTAATTGAAAAAAAAACCAGAATTTAGACACAGTCATGGTTTCCACACATTTAACATTTCAGTATTTCAAAAGTCTGTGACTTGATTGGTGAGGATTCTGCCCCCACTGATGCAGATAACTACTCCTTTGCAACCAATGTGTGGCAGACTAGTTTTCACACAGCAGCATTAATGTCCATCATCGGACCCATTCTGGATTTTTGTGCATTCTAGGCACTTCATAATTGTTTGTTTATTGATTGGTTGATTTCCAGCCTGTTGGAAGGTCCGCCAGAGTTTGTGTATTCCTGGCATAGCTTCTGAAAGTCTCAATTTGTCACTGTGCCACCAAGGGTGTGATTGTAGGAACTCCTCTTTTTCCAGTACTGATGAATGACATCTTTTTCTCTCATCTTACAATGTATAGCTGTATTTCAGAACATAAGTCATCATTAGAATTTTCCTGAGGACCAGGACCCAAATATGTGAAATGATTGAGCTCTGTGTTTGCTTATAACCTACAGATGGTTGCAAAGATAGTGAACTCTGGTCTTTGCTATTTGCAAGTTAAATTTAATGTTTTATCTAGAGAGCTGTCATCTCTTGATTTGGTTTTTTCTTCTTCCATTGACCTACAGCCTTCTTGATCTATATCACTTACCTGACTATTCTTTAATAGAAGTATAAGCAGAGAGAATGGAGACTTACAGCTACAGGAAGAAGCCAAAGGAAATCTTTGTCAGATGAGTAGTGATATGTACTCTATAGGCAACAAAATGTATTAGATATCATATCAAATAATACTTAGTACAGTACTACTTAGAGAAAAATGAAAATTTGCCAGGTCACCTGTTTTACCCTCAAATACCTTCAGAATAAGGAGCTGGTGGTAAGAAGCATCCATAGAATTTAAAACTACTTTGGCAGCCTCAGCTTCCAAGGACCTGGAAAAGGAAGTTCTCACCATCAAAGCCCTTGGCACTGCCAAATGATTCAACATCAGAGAGAGATAAGATTTGTCAGTGCACTAGAGAAGGTGCTTTACTGTCTACTTTGCCCCTCATGCCTTCCGTGGGCCTTTCCATCTGACTTGCAGCTAAAATCTTCCGTATGTGCCATCTCCTTGTTAAAATGTGAGCTCCCAGAGAGCAGGGACTGTCTTGCTGCTTTTTTTTTTTAATTTCTAATGACCTTTACACGTGAGTATTTAAGAAGAGTTTTAATAACACCATTTCCTTCACTCCTAAAAAACTTTATTGACATTCAGGGATTAGATTTTAAAAAAACCAATCATTGTTTACACGCCTAAAACTTGCTCACCCAGATGACTGCCTTCCAGAAGCTATGTTAAACACATTTGTAAGTATAGTGATCACCACCTGCCAAGAGTTTACATTCTAAAATAGCCACTACAATTTTTCTTTACTTATTAGCCTTTTATAGTCCCTTTTCTTCAGACAACTCAAGGCGCTGTACAAGAAATTCACAAATTGTTTTTTAAAAAAGAAAGAAAAAGTACACCGACTATTACATATCTCAGAGCAGCTTCCATATGCAAGTGGGTGCTTAATACATAATTTTAATTATGAAGATTTTTTTCAGATATTTTAAATAGATAGAAATAAGCAAAGAATGGCAGTAGAGGAAAGAAAATTTACAATTTTGGAAAAGATCTAAATATTTGACTGCCCCAGTCCAGTAGACTTAATGATAGTAGTACATGAAAAGGATCTTTCTATTCAGTCATCCATCTTGGGTCCTGTTGTTAGTCTTCTGTCCCACTCCTTTTTTTTTCCTAAGCCAAATCAAAGAGTATTTCTTAAATTCCAACCATCTGTGCAGGATAGATTAAAGTACTCCATTGAATCTGTGATGTCATTGATGTGGGCATTCTTATCCCATGTCTCGTCCATGTCCTCCCAGAGGTACATCACAGGGGATCCTTCTAGGTTCCCTTGAAATTGCAAGGCCACCAGTAAGGAGTGCAGGGTACCCATTACTTAACCTTCACTGTTGCCTTATGATCAGCCCACTTTCTTTCTGATCATGTGTTCTTTGTTGACATCCTTTACACCATTTTTCCTTTGTTATTTCTTGGTTATAATTTGTTGCATCCTGCTCATCCCATGTACTGTTTGTTTGCCTTTGGCGCACTCTTCAATTTCAGTTCTTTTTTGTTTTATTTTTTATTATGAACTTAATCATCAACAAACATGAACATTTCAGCATGCAAGAGAAGAAAAAGAGAGGATTGCAGTTTATTGTCTGTGTATTTTCCCAAGAAAAACTAGTTTCCTCCAAGTGCAGTTAGCCTCCTGTACCAAATATTAATAAATAATTCTCTGTTGTAAAAGAATATATTAAATTTGTATTTTTCTTCATTAATTTTGTGTCTCTGCCCCAATTCTACTGAATTCATGCTATAGCCTATTTCTGATATGGGAAGTAAAAGATACAGCTTTTTAGGTGGCATAGTGTATTTTCACACCATTTTCCCAGTTTTCTTACTAATGACTCAGTGCAATGTCACTGAGTTCCCTTATTCTTATTCTTTTCAAAAATAATTTGTCTTGGATGCATTTGAGCATCAGAGGCAGGATATCTGTTATTGCTAGCTTTGGCTAAGTTAATCTAGCCATTCTGTGTGCCTATGCAATAATAGAACTTATGCCTCTTCAGCTTCTTGCCACCTTGGTTTATAGAAGTCAGGACATTTTATCAGTATTTTACTCATTGTCACTACTTATTCATGTCTTAATTTTTAGTGATCTAAAATATTGATAATTAATTACCTTTTGTATGCCAAGAACTATGTTAAGTGCTAAAGATTAAAAAAAAAATGAAAAAGTCCTTGCCTTGAAAGGGCTTACATGCTGTTGCAGTATAGGATGTGTACATATAAGAGTACTTACAAAATAAATAGAGGATAATTTCAGTCACTAGCAGCTAGGAGGAAAAAGGAAAGGCATCATAGAGGAGGGAACCCTGGCTTGAGCTATAAACGTATCCAGCTAGTCTAAGAGGTGGGTAGAGAGAAGGGAGCATGTTCCAGGTAAGGCATCAAGGCAGATAATGGGATGCCATTTGGCCAAACCCTACAGTGTGTGAAGGGGAAGGATATAGAATAAAGCTGGAAAGGTAGATGGGTGTCAGTATATTAGGAGCTTTAAAAGCCAAATAGCAGTTTACAGTCAATCCTACATTTATAATAAGTTGTTGCTGCAGTTTTTTGGGTAGAGGGTTAGACCTATGGAGGAAAAATTAGAGAGGAGAAAGTTGAGATAGGAAGACTGATTAGGAAGCTGTAGTAGTCTAGGGAAGAGTTGATGAGGGACTGTACAAGGGTGGTGGCTGTGTATGTGGAGGGATGTAAGCATCTTCCTTTTACTGATAAGAAAACAAGATTTATCATTCAGTCTGGAGGGGGGGAAGTGAATATGAAACCCAAGCTTTTGGGGTATGTGTTTCATCTGGCACATTCTAAACATTAAATAAATGTAAGGTCAGCCTGCCACCTCTTCTTTGAATAGACTTCTTTAATTTTGGAAATGAGTAGCAGTGACAGGTTAGGGGTTTCTAATCTCAATATGTATACAGAGGTTGAAATTTTCCTAGTAACTAGAAAGTGGTAAAGTACTTTTATTCCCTGATAAAATAACATGTACTAATTTTAAATAAAATTTAGTACTCCCAAAATTCTATTACAAAAATAGGCAAAGGGGTATCTGCAGAAAATAAAACCTAGTGAAACATCCACAGAAAAAAAAGATAATTGAAATTTTTCAATAAATGCAGTACTGATTTATCTACTAAAAAATCTGTGAAATTTCTTCTTGTCCTTAAAAGAACAATTTTTGGGAAAATGAGAACATTAAGGACTTGTTTTCCTGAGGCCATAAAATGCACTATGAAATTAAAATGTAAAATAAAGTATAAGTGCATTCAGAAATAAAGTAGGATAAAACTGTTTTCAGTCATTATGGAAAACAAGTGCTAGCGCTATAGAAAATATTTTATTTTCCTTGATCCTATACAGACACAGTTCTTTAAAGCTAAAATCTTACTTAAAAATGTTTGTAGAGAGCTTTCTTTGTTCTGAAAAGTAACGGTTCAGAGTGGAAGAAGACGACTCATAGATTTTCATTAACAAGGCAGTGTTTCATTTTAGGGCATTTAATTGATCATTCATTTATTTCCTATTAAACTTAAATGCTTAATTAAATGTAATTAAACTTTAAACATGTAATTAAATTAATTTCGAAAATGGCTGCTCTACCATATGAGATTTAATTTATGAAAAGTGTGTGCTCATCTCACCAAAAGGAACTTCACTGGCTCATTTCAAAAAGAATAATGCCATGCTTTATAGTTGTCCACACTTTTCATAATTAAGACTGCAGCCACTGTCCTAGAGAATGTCCTGGACAGCTTCACCTTTTTGGAAATATGAATATTCACCTTTTGTTCAATGTTCTAGGAGGGGATTGGACCAGTTCACCTATCAGATCTCTTCAAGCTCTAAACTTATGAATCTGTGTATAAATTGTGGGCAGCTGGGTGGCACAGTGAACAGAATGCTGGGACTAGAGTCAGGAAGACACCTCATCCTGAGTTCAAATGTGGCCTCAGATACTTACTAGCTGTGTGGCCTTGGGCAAGTCACTTCACCCTGTTTACCTCAGTTTCCTCATCTATAAAATGAGCTGGAGAAGGAAATGGCAAACCACTCTAGTATTTTTGCCAAGAAAACCCCAAATGCGGTCACAAAGAATCACACATGACTGAAATGACTGAACAACAACAAATGTAAAAATCAGCACTTTTTTAAGTGAGGGAAAAAATTGAAATTTGCCGAAAATATTTTCTACTGGCTCCTTTCCTAGTGCCTGCAAACATGCCCATGTCTCCCCCATCCTGAAAAAACCTTCCTCTGATCCTCGTACTCCCTACTAACTAATTGGCCTATATCTCTTCTGCCTTTTGTGACTAAGCTCCTTGAAAAGATCTACAATAGATGCCTCTACTTCTCTTGCTCTCTTCTTAATCCTTACAATTTGGCTTCCAGCCTAATCGTTCATTGGAAACTGCTCTCTCCAAAGTTACTAATGATTTCTTAGTCACCAGATCCAATGGCCTTTTCTCTATCTTCAGTCTCTTGACCTCTCTGCAGCCTTTGACAGTGATGATCCTTCTCTCTTCCTTGATACTCTTTTCTCTCAAGCTTTTTGGGATACTGTTCTCTTCTGGTTCTCCTTGTACCTGTCTGACTGCTCCTTCTCACTCCCCTTTGCTGGCTTATCATCCATATCATGCCCTCTAAACATAGGTGTCCCTCAGGGCTCTGTCCTCGGCCCTCTGCTTTCTCCCTCTACACTGTTTCAGTTGGTGTTCTCATCAGCTCCCATGGATTTAATGACCATCTCTCAGCCCATGACCACACTTCCTGGACTAAAGGCACTGAGACTAGATGACAGATGCACTGGTGTGTCATGTTCCATTCATCCACAAAACCTAACCTCTAGATGACTGGCAGCATTCATCTGCCCCAGATTTATGAATGGAATTAAGGATACGCATTTTCAAGTCTCTTTCCAAGATGTGGCATCTTCATCTGTGCTTCTACTACTTGATCAAGGATATATTTCATGTGTCAAGAGAAAAAGAGCCATTAACGGAGTGGTGATAGTAACAGTAGCTAAGACATCATCAGCAGATGTTTATTTAGTACATACTGTGTGCCATCCTCAGTAGGGAAAATCTCACAATCTCAAGGTTGTAAAAGACCGCAGAAGTTATCTAGTCCAATCAGTACTTAAGAAGGAACCCCTTCTCTGGGGTCCCCGACAAATGTTCAACCAGCCTTTGCTTGAAGAAATGCCGGTTGATGTTTTTTGAAGTCATGCACATTGGGGACCCTTTTTCTGCCTCCCAAAGCAGCTTCTTCTCATTCCTAACACCTTCACTTGTCACAAAGCTTTGCCTTATGTCAGGTTGAGATCTGTTTCTTGGACACTTACACTGATTGCCAGTTTTATACCCTGTTATACCCTATTACACCCTGTTACAGTAGTCCAGCCATGAGGTGGTGAGGACTTGCACCAGAGTAGGGAGTGTCAGAGAGAAGGGGGAGTATTCAAGAGATGTTGCAAAGATGAAATCAAAAGTGTCTTGGATATTTACACTCATGCCTTTGAAATTGATTATGTGACGTGGGAGACTGTGGGACAGGACAGCTCAGCATAGCATGCCCTTATCAGAGAAGGTGCTGTGCTGTATGAGCAAAGCAGAATTGAAACAGCTCAGAAGAAACACAGGATACACAAATTTAGAGAATCCACCCCAAAAGTTCATAAGGACTATTTGTGCCCGACTGGTGGCAGAGCATTCCGAGCTCATATTGGTCTGATCAGCCGCAGTTGAACACACTGAAACTTGACTTTACCATAGTGATGTTTCACTGGTTGTCTTGAGAACAAAGGACAACAACTAACCAACTATGCCTTAGTTTTCCCCTTTGGAGCCAAGCAGAACAAGTTTAATCCCTTAAGATACTTGAAGACATTTATCATGTCCTCCCTGTATTTTCTCTTCTCCATTTCCTCAGACTGTCCTTATCTGGCACAAACTCAAGGCCTTTCACCCTCCTGGGTACCTTTCTCAGGCCACTTGTCAAATAATAGCACCCCACTCTGAACACAGACTCCAGATATGGTCTGACTTGAGTAGGTGTCAATAGTTCTGTTGCCTTTTTCTGGAGACTGAGGTTTTCTTAAGGCAGGTTAATATTACCTTGTCAAGTTTGTTTGGTTATCATAGCTTTGGTGATGCGTACTAAGTTTGCACTAAAATCTCCAGGTGTTTATCACATGGAAAAATGTTTCCATTCATCATAGTTAGCTATGGAAAAAGAGCCCTGATCCAGAAGCCAAAAGAACTGAATTCTGTCCTTGTCCTTCACACTGACTTAGTCCTTAACCCTGACCCTCAGATAGTTCTTTACTTCCTTGTGCTCTGGTCTCCTTATCTATGAAAAGCTTGCCTGCCTAGTTCACACTCTTGTGGATCAGATAGGCTCATGTGTGGAAAGGTACCTTATACACTGGGTTCTGGGCTTGCTTTTGGTATCTTGTCATACTTCTTCCTCGAGAGGGTGAATCTGTAGTTATGCAAGTCAATACCAAGATTGCAAGAAGAAGGGATGGGAAATCCAGGGCTGAGGTTCAGAAGTGTCTAAAAGATGGTTCTCATGTGATGTGGTTTATGTGCTGAAGTAGCTCGTCATGGAGATCACTGGGTTGAAGAAATACCCTTTAGAAAGAAGTGTTTCTTATTTTTTATAAACATCTTTTCTGAACAACTGTAGGTCAAATAAACACTTGATTTTTTTTTCCCCTTAGAGTTTATAACTGAAGGCAAACTATGCTTCATCTAGTAGAGAATTTGCCAAAATATTAATGGAACCTTGGTTTATAATTTATAGTCTGTTCTGAGTTGTTAATACTCAGTCTTGTCAAGATAATGAGATTTTTCTCCCTGTCAAATCCATTTTCCATTCACTGGAACCTTACTAGGTTTATCTCTAGGCTATGGAAATATGGTGAGTAGTTAGTTTCTTAAAATACTTTTATCATCTCCTACCTGTTGAATTTTGGTGGTATATTTTAGTTATGCTTACCAAGTTGAAAATTTTGTTTAGTATTCTCTCAATACCACCATGGGTCTTCTGTGGTCTGTCTATGAGGAAGAAAGTATTTTATAGACCATTAAGAGCTAGAGAGGAGTGGGTTGTTGTATTACTATAACTCTGGGGACTGAAATAATTTCTTGAGAAAATGGAATTATTACTGTGAGAAATATGGGTCTCCTCCTCCTAGGTCCCCACCCCCATTTTCTCTTATTTCCCTCTCAGGATTTTTAAGCAGGATATTTATAATAATTGTGTTTACATATAATTCTAAAGTTTTTAAAGCACTTTCCTTATGATAACCTTCTGAAGTATTTAATGCAAGGATTTTTTAGCTTTGTTGTATAAATGAAGAAACAGATTCAGAAAGTTGACACAATTTGTCCAGAGTCACTGAGCTAGTGTTATGACACTGAACCTGCCTTTCTCCAGAAACATGTTGTGTCCCACCTGGGATCCCATTTCTCCCAGTGGCTTCATACAGTAGCAAAAAAAATGTCTCACTATAGGCAATTAGGAGATTCAGATAGATGAACTGTCTTCTGGCAAATGATAGACTTGAAGAGTTATTCTGAATTGATTTTAACATTTTATTAATGTTTTACTAAAGTTACCATTCATTTTTGACAGAGCTACAAGACTGAGAAAATGCCATGGACAGGATATAACTAGGTTTCATCTTTATGTTAGTCACCATAGTGTAATAGAGTCAGGAAGACTTTGGTTCAGATCCTGACCCCAACACTCATTATCACTGTTACCCTGATCAAATCCCTTGACCTCTCTAAGCTCATTTCCTCACCTGTGAAGTGGAAATAATAACACCTCTATTACAGGGTTGTTGAAAGGATCACCTAAGATAACATGAAAAATAACATGTGTTACAGTGCATAGCAAACCTTAAAGCTCTATATAAATGTGAGTTACTGTTACTGTTTTTATTTGACAAGATATTTGATAAGCTCTCACAATATCCTTGTAGACAAGTTGGAAAGATGTGAACTAAATGATAGGAAAGTTAGGCAGGTTCAGAGCAGGTTGAGTATTCAACTTGAGTATTGATTAACTGGTCATTTTCAACATGGAATGAAGTTTTCAATGGTCTTAAAAAGCAGTCTGTCCTTGGCCCTGTTCTGTTAAGCATTTTAAAATTAATACTTGTAGGAAAGTGTGCCAGTTAGGTTCTTATGAAAAGAAGCAGAAGAAATATGTTGTATAACAGAATGGGGATCCTAAAAGGTCTCAGCAGGTGGAACAGTGGATGAGGGTGGATAAGACGTTTCACAGGCCTGAGTGTACAGTCCTGACCTTTAGTTCAAACCCTCACCTGTACAAATCTAGGGTATAGGAGATAAGAATAGGAAGCCGGTTGTATGGGGAAAACCCTATGAGAATGGAAACCGTATGAATTAGTGGTATGACAAGGCAGCCTAAAAAGCTTCTCGAGACTTGGGTTGAAATAAGAGAAGTGTGCTCTCCAGAGCAAAGGATGTGATTGTTCCAATCTATTCTGCCCTGCACAGACTTGATCTGGAGTATTGTGTTTTTAGGTCCTCCTCTAGAAGTTACACCGTGTAGCTGGAGGATATCCAGAAAAAGGTGACCAGGATGATAAACATGAAATCATAACATCCTTGAGTTGAACAGAGGAACTGGGCAAGTTTAGCTTCAAGAAGAGGAGACTTAGGGGAAGATAGACACCATAATGGTCTTAAATTTTTGAAGACTTGTCATTTAGAAGGATTAGATATATTTTGTTAGACTCCAGAGAGAAGAAATAGAGCTGTATGGTGAAAGTTACATGCAGGCAAGTTTTGACCTGATTATAAGGAAATGTTTCCATTGGTCATAACTCTTCTCCACAGCTTGACTAGTGTATAAATTAATTCAGTGCAAAGTTATACACGGTAGTTATATGAGATTCCATGCCGTCTTGGGGAGGGAGGGGGGAGGGAGGGGAGAAAATCTGGAACTCAAAATTATGTAGAACCGTGTGTTGTAAACTAAAGATAAAAAAAAAAATAAAAATAAAAAACAAAAAAAAATAAAGAAACGTTTCCTAATAGTAAAGCTATCCTCAAAGGGAATGGGTTGCTTGGGCAGGGAGTGCATAAGGGGTAGATGGGCAATGAGTTCACATCACTAGAGTTGTTAAAACAGAAGCCAAATAGATAGAGCAAATATAACTTTCTTCATCAAATCCTGAAATCCTATCATTAAAGCATAAGTTTTTAAAGCTTAAAGGGAAAGTAGTGATAATTTTTTAAAGTGTGTTAACATTTCATACATCCAAGATCGTGGAAATGTTCCGCAGAAGAGAATTTTCCAGATAACTGAAGTTTCCCCATTTAAGCACTGTGATATGTTTGTTTTTATCTCTTTTCTATGGATTTTCTTC
Source organism: Trichosurus vulpecula (assembly GCF_011100635.1). Classification (NCBI taxonomy): domain Eukaryota; kingdom Metazoa; phylum Chordata; class Mammalia; order Diprotodontia; family Phalangeridae; genus Trichosurus; species Trichosurus vulpecula. Next base: position 243,034,095 of record NC_050578.1, read on the forward strand.
TAGAATGTATTACATATTTCCTTCTTTCCTAAATAGTTCAGAATTTCATCTGTTCTTTGTAGAGGGCCAGCTCTGAGAAAGTCCATTCTGGGATAAGATACAGGCCAGAGGCCTGTTCTTGCCCTTGGGCTTATACACGTGCTGCTCAAGATGAAGGCTCTTCAAGCCTCCTCAGTATACACGTGCTCTCTCCAATACCCATGCTAAATACCACCTGTGGGCTATTAACACAATATTGTTTATGGCAAAAGGGGAACAAAAGCAAGAGGAAGTCATGCATTATGCAAATGCCTCACACATGTATTTGTTGATTCTTCTTGCCTAAAAGGGTATATAAGCCCTGTCCCTCAGTTAAATAAACGGAGCTGTTCTTTACTCTTCCACCTGGCCCATGTTTTGTGTTTTCTTTTCACTGTCTGCGGCATTTGGCCATTTTGGCACCACAGCCGCTGGCGGCAGTTCTTCACAACACAGGCAGATCACTGTGAGCATTTATTATCATATTTCAGTGCTTGTCCCTATGATAAATGGCCCCAGACTGTTGCACTTCTATATTTTTTGTGCATGCCTTCTGTAGGTTTTTTGTTACCCCCATTGTGAAGTGGATATAAGCTTCTATAATGCCAGTTCCTTGCATCAACTCCTTCCTCCCAAAAAGACATTTTTCATTTATTACTCCTACTCTCCCTTAGAGTTAGAAAGTGAAAAAAGGCCCCATATTCCAAGCGTAGAACCTGAAAGGAAAAGACCTGGCTTATAGGATTGGCTTTGCCACTAACCAGCTGGGTGACCTTGGATGACTAATCACTTAGCCTTACTGTGCCTCAGTTTCCTCACCTGTAAAAGAAGTTACACTAAACCAATTCACAGTCATTTAGTGAGCAGCTATTATAAGCCAGCCACTGACTGGGCTCACCAGTGGGCATACAAATGCAAAGAGTAAACCAGTCCTTACTCTCAAAGAGTTTACACTCCAGTGGGGAAAAACTTCTAAGTTAAATGGTTTCTTATGCTGCCTTCTGATTTTATGGAAGTTCAAGAAGGGTTTAGAAAAACATATGGACAATAAAGCTTAATGAGTAAGGAAGGAAAATTATCTGCTGGACTCTAGAGCATTGTTGTGGCCCGAGGATGCATCTCTTATATTCTTCAGCTCATGGTATTTTTCACCCAGTGATACAAGGGCAGGAGCATTTTGGCAGAGATTCTTAGGCATCTTTCTCATGTTTTCTTTAACTATACATAGCTCCCGTCTTCCAGTTACATATCTAGTACAGAGAATTTAGTGCAATAGTATTAGCTAAAAAGGCAAAGAAAGAAGAAATCAGGAAATGACAGCCTTCACCGTAATAGGCATGAAATTTTAACTTGAAAATTACTTATGAATGGACTTCACAGTCTCTATAGGCATATGTAAATTATATGCAAATAGAGTTGGCCAAGAAACCATTCCATAGAGTTAGTGCCTGCTATGTTGTAACAAGTGTACCTTATTTTATGTAATAAATGAATGAAAATGCGTAAGTGAATATGTATAAATGAAATGAATGTAATAAATGAAAATGTATTAAAAGAATTTTTCTCTACAAAAAGAATTTTTATAAATCAAATTATTTTCCCACTTATTTATATGATTTTGAATATGCTTCACTTTCATTTCTAATTAATCTTAATTAGCAATGATGATACTGAAAATTGTACCTTAAGCCTTTTCAAATATTGAGTTATTTGTATATAAGTACCTAAGTTCATTTTGGAAAGTTCTTATTTAAAGGAATGCCTAATATCAAAGAAAGACTAGGTCTTAAAGGATTGATGGGTGGGCATTGGAAGTAAACTCTGACAAGGCAGTGGCAGCCACTGAAGGGGCCTGATCTTTAAGAGGAAAAAACTCTGGAAGATAAACAGCTCCTATCTAAGAGCATTGTACTAGGGAAACAGCTTCTGCCAGGAAAATTCCCAACTTAGAAGGAAAAAGTCTAGTTAAAGCAGGGAGTAGCCACAAGCAGAGTCTGGTTATCAGGCCATTTGTAGAGAGCCAGGTGGTCAAGCAGCTGGAACCAGTAGGGATCCCTGGCATGTTAATGCTGAGACTGTGATCCCTGGAGGAAGGAGGGGGATCTAAAATGAAGAAAAAGTCACATATAGTCACGGAGAAGAAACTAAGCAATGGGTGAATCTTAGGAAAGCATTAGCTCTGAAGATGGCCTTTACTGGGGGAGCTATTTTGAAGGGCTGAGCCAGGCCTCTTTTCTACCTTAAGGTAGAATAAAATTCCTAGAATCATAATTTTTTTTTCTTTTTCAAAACCGAAGTGATAAAAACTCACTTGAATGTCCTTAATGCACTTTTCCAGTTCAGGTACAAGGGGCAAGGCAAGAAATATCTGTTAAATGCTTACTGCGTGCCTGGCACTGGTAACATTTTAAAGAGGGAAGATGAGACAGAGAAGGGAGCTGAAGAGCTGGGGATGGGTAGGAAGGCTCACGTGAGGGCATGTTGTTAAAGTCTGAAAGTCAGAAGCAGAGCTAGAGGGGATGAAGGTGGGCCAGCCTGGACCCCTCCCCTTAATGGTGGCCCCCAGAAGGAACTCAGCCATCATGGTGAAGAGGCCCCCAAGCACTGAGGAAAGGTCCAGGGTAAGACAGTAGCTGAGGCCTCAGAGTGGTAAAGTCTGGGGAGTCAGAAGCAGAGCTGTGAAGGGAAGGAAAGGAAAAGGGAAAGGGAGGGAGGGAAGAGATTCATCAAGGTCTATGTGCCAGGGACTGCTAAGTGAGCCCTTTACAATAGCCTGGGAGGCAGATACAGATTGGACTTTTCCTGGGTGGGCCATTGGACATCACGGAGACAGTCTTGGTTTTATCACGAATGTCTCATCTTGAATCTTTTGACAGCCTGGCTGCTTCCCCTCTCATTGCATAGCTTCTTTTTGGTTTGTTTTTGTTTGTGGAAGCCAGTTTGAAAGACGTTATTTGAATTACTGTTTTGTCTCTTTCATGAGCCTTCAAGGTGATTATGTGTTATTAGCTTCATTCTTATTTGATATCTGGAAAATAATTTAGTGGAAAGAACATTGGTCTTACGCCATAGCCTTCTCTTCACCATTCTTTGGCTGTGTGTTCTGAACAAGTCACCTAACTTTTCTGGGCCTAAGTTTCTTCACATCTGTAAAATGGGCATAATCTAATACTTATACTACGTTTCCTTACAGTATTGTTGTGAAACTGTTTGACCAAGATGCATTAATTCCATTATACAGTAATATACAAAGAATGTTAATTCAAAAAGAATTTTAAAAGTGTGCTTAGACATAAATGAACAAATGAATGACCATTTACTAAGCAACTGTCATGGTCAGGTCCCTGTTATGGGTACTGGGGATACGGAAAACAGTTTCTGCTTTTAAGAAGCTTACTTGCCACTGGAGTTAAGGGCTTTGTGACTATAAAGGGCTATATCTTAATTTTAATTTTATATACACCAAATTTGATATTTTACATTATAAATTTTTGTTATCTTGTGATGGGCATGCATGGGTGGCCAAACTCTTTTTATAGTAAACCTAAATCTTCTCTTGAAGGAGACTTCCATATTCTACAAAGAATTCATTCCTCCTTGGTCTTGTGATCGAAGGAAAGGTATAGTTACCTGTTACTTTGGGTCATACGTATCTGATAAACAAAAGATAAAAATTCATCTAAACATCGGACATGTATTACATTTCTCTCTATGTAGCGTGTGTATTAGTGACAGTTAGCTTTGCTTTTTTTAATCTAAGAAAGTTTAAACTTGTTCTTGAAGTCCCAGCAGCACTGTATATTTTAGTCCCTCCCCCCCACAGATATATTGATTCTACGTATTAACCACAGACACTTGAGATGAATTATTATCCTTTAAAGGTTATTGAATATTATAGAAACCAAACCTGTGCTGCCTTGGCTTAATGTTATTTATCCAGTGCTTAGCACAGCCCCTTACACATAGTAAGTGTTTACTAAATGCTTGTTGGCCGACTGACTGTTATGTTGGCCTTCTGTATATACCTTAAGGAAACTTAGATGGAGCTATATTTATGTAGAACACAGATTTCTAGGTAAATTCAGCTTAAACTATTTAAACTGTCTTTCCTGATGGGGCCTACTTACAGATAATAGGCTTATTTGTCATACTCTTGATAACCTAACTTGTGTTAAATGCTTAGAAACTATCAGTAAGGGAGTCAGCGTCATGTTTGTAACCGGGATACCTTCTTGACAATTCCTATTTTATCAGTTACTAGCCTGCTAGATAAAAAAGAATAAAGAATAAATCATGTATATTTGTATATATACACATATCTAAATTTCATACATAAAAGTTTTTAGTAGCAAAATAATTAAAATTTTAAAACAACAAAATATTTTATTTGTCCTGAGCAAATAAATTTTATTACAAATAATTCCAAAGGAATACGTATCTTAGAAATATGCTGTACCTTATCACCGTTTAGGTTTAATTAACATTCAGAGGTAGTTGGTGGGTCAGTGGATAGAGCACTAGGGCTGAAGTCAGAAAGACTTGTCTTTAATCCAGCCTCAGATACTTCCTAGCTGTGTAACTCTGGGCAAGTTGCTCAACCTCTCTCTGCTTCTGTTTCCTCACCTGTAGAGTGAGGATAATGATAGCACATACCTCTCAGGGTTGTTGTGAGGATCAAGTCTCCATACATGCTAACTGTTATTATTATTAATAACATTTCCATTCCACATAATTCAAAGTCATTGAATATAATTCAAAGTACAAGTTGAATTGCATATAATAATTCACTACCAAAAGGTTCAGTAAAGTGTTAGTAAAGCAGGGGAAAGACATTTGCGTGCCCTCAGCAGGGCTTGAAAATTATGCCCCTGGTAAAGTGCTGTCCACAGGAGGTTTGGGGTTTTTATTTAAAATAATTACAAAATAATAGCTGAATTGCTTTCATACTTTGAAGGCTTCACTATCTCATAGCTCTGGCTCTCCCTCCCCCTAGTACAGATCTGTCCATTCTGCATTAGCCTCAGATTCTTTTAATATTTTAATGGTAGATTCTTTTCGATTTCACAGTACCACTGCTGCCTTAAGACCATCCATTTGCCGACTTTTCTCTTCTAGAGGTCTTTGGTGTATTGTATAACACCCACAAGTCATCCTTTGCAGTGTGCTGCAACCTGCTTCAGCGTGGACTGTAGGTAGCCTTCTCACAAGGGTATGTCCAAGTGCCATAAAAGTGGGTCTTTCAGCCACTGATATATATGAGCTTTTAGAACATAATATTAAAATTCCTCATTACATCTCAACCCACCACTATTGCACACAACAGATCTATCTCCCTTATCTGCCCAGTCTTTGTTTTACTAGTTTACCACAAAGGAAAAAAAAAGGGTGGGAAGGAAAAAGGATTTTATATCTGTTATCAAAGGATTTTGTCTCTATTATTAATGCAATTTAAATTCTATATCTTTCTTTTTAAATTTTTTAAATAGCAATATTTATTTCTCCTAGAAAAATTAGCCTATTTGAGGAAACATTTCACTGTTTACATAACAGAGTTGCAACATTGAAGTGAAAAAGAAATTTAATATAGTTTTATGACTATCATGTGGGGCCGTTGCTGTTCTCACAGCAGAAGAGTCAGCGCCTCTTTCAGGGAAATAAGAGATAGACTTTAATGGCTCTTATAAAATGTGTTTCTACTCATTGCCTTTATTTCCTTGCCTCTCGTTTTTCTTGCATTCTTGTTTCCATCTCTACGCCTCCACTGAGACTGTTCTCTTCAAGCTTATTGATAAATTTCTTAATCGCTAAATCCAGTGCTCTTTTATCATTTCCTTCACTTCTCTGCAGCTTTTGATACTGTGACCTTCAAACCCCACCCTGCCCACCCCCCAGGCAATTCTCATCTTATCTCCTCCATTAATTTTTTATAACTGATTTCCCTCAATCCTTATGCTATATGTCTGACAATTCCTTACACTTCTTGGCTGGATTATCAGTCATCTCCCACCCACTGAGCATGGGTGTCCCCAGAACTCTGTTCTGTACCCTCTTCTCTTGTCTCTCCACACTCTTGCCCTTGGAAAACTCCTCACACACCACCCCCCCCCCAGGTTCAGTTATCGCTGTGCAAATTACTACCATCTATCAACAAGGAAAATGACCACTCAACTTTATGTAGCACTTCAAACCCTACACACATTTTCTCATTTGATCCTCACAACAATCCTGTGGTTACTACTAGTATTTACTTCCTTTTATAGATGAGAAAACTAAAACTAAGAGAGATTAAGTGATTTGTCCAGTCATACCTAGCAAGTATTTGAAATGCCATTTGAATCCACATCTCCATAACTAAGTCTCATGGTACAAGTCATGACACCACACTGATCTGTCTCCTGAATTCCACTTGGTTGACTACTTGCTTGACATCTTGCCTATGGGCATCTCAAATTCAGCATGTACAAACTGGAACTCATTATCTTCCTATCCACGAAAACACCCTTCAAAATCCCCAATTGTTGTGGAGACCACCATCATCCTTTCAGTCACTCAGACTCTGCCTTGACACTTTTTTTCCCTCAACCCCCATGTCGAATCAGCTTCCATTTCTTGTCAGTTTTACTACCACAGTATCTCTTCCCGCTTCCCTTTACTCACAGGGCTACTAGCTTGGTTCATGACCTTTTCATTTTGCACCCATGTGGTATACTTGGTCTGTGAATGCACTCCATCCTGCGCATACCTGCCAAAATGTTTGTCCCAACAAAGGAATATCTTCAGTGGCTCCCTATTTCCTTTAGGATAAATGACAAACTAACTGGTTCAGCATTTAAAGCTTTCTGTAATCTGGCTTCCACTTATCTTTCCTGACTTGCTTCACAGCATTCCCTTTTATACACTCTACATTCTAGCCAGACTGTTCTATTTGCTGTTCCCCTGAGCTCACTGACCCATTTCCCCGACCTCTGTGCCTAGGATGCATGCTATTCTCTCTCTCTCCTCTTGTTCTCCTTCTCTCTCCTCTCTTTTCTCTCTCCTTTCTCTACTCTATTTACTCTGTCCCCCTCCTCTCTCTCTCTCTCTCTCTCTCTATCTCTCTCTCTCTCTCTCTCTCTCTCTCTTTTTTCTCTCTCCTCCCCCCCTCCCCCATACCCTCCTCTCCTTCTGCCTACATTAGCATTCTCTTCTTCCTCCCTCAGATTATCTTGTATACATGTTAAATTCCTCTTCCTCCATCCCCCACTCCCTCCTCCAGAAGGTAAACGAGTACAGGAACTGTTCCTGTTTTTGTATCTTCAGTGTCTGACACTTAAAAGCACTTAATAAATGCTTAGAGAATTGAAACAAGCCTACTTTAGCTACTGAATTGAATTGAATCTACTCAAGAATGTGTGACTGTGGCCTAAGTAGCAGATATTGTTTATGGTGTGGGTAATACAGCATTCTAGGATAAAAATACAAGATATCACACCTAATTTTTATCCAGAGAAATCAAAAGGACACAATAAGATCCATACTTAGAGAAACTTTGACTCTAAACCTACCTTTTGTGGATGAAGAAAGCCTTAAGAAATTTTGTCTCATAAATATAGGAACTACTAATGATCCATGGTCAGTAGTCTTGAGTTCCGTTCTGTTTCTTCAGTGAGAAAAGATGTCCAAAGTATTCGTCTTTTATGTCCTAGACTCTCTTTGACCAGCATTTGAATTTGCAAAATGACCAATTGGCATAAAGATACAATCTGCAGCATAGAAATTGAGTGGGTTTGTTTTTTTCCTCCTTTGCAGAATCCACTGGCCCACAGGGGAATTGAACTTATCATATTCAAAAATTAAGACTGTTTTAGTCAACTGAGCTCACCAACATAGACATACAAATGCTAATATATAAAATCATGATGTTATTGCCCATTAGAGATATTTCCTCTCAATGGCATTTTCCTTTCCACTTTGTTTGCAAATAGAGCCTCCCTTTTGAAAAATGAAAACTGCCTTTATTTTCTGTGGCCACAGTCTTTTAACAGAGTAGTAAATGTTTTCATTCTTCACTGCTCCTTTACCTTCAGCAGAGGCTAATCTTTGGGTATGCCCCACATCTTTCTACATGCCCAGATGTGGAGGATAGTCAAATGTTAATTGACAATAACTGCCTTTAAAGAGTTGTTCAAATGGGTGTGCTTGAGCCACCCAGTCTCTGATCACCTCCCACTAGTGCAGTCTCTTTATTATATTGCCTAGCTTTTGCCATTCCTGTCTCACTGCTTTTCAAATTAGTCTGTCTTTGAAGCATTTCTACGGTTTGTATGATTGTTCTATGGCTTTTCACCATAAAGCAAATACATTCCTATCCCTGGGGTCCTGTACCACAGAACTGCTCCAGTGCATGTGGAAAAGCTATTCTCCAGAACCTTATTATCTTAGTATTCACAATGCTTATGAAATGCTTCAAAAAGTTAACAGTAATAAGAGTTTCCATGTTTATGAGAGAAATATTTGTAATGTGGGTAATTTTAGATTGTATGGCTAAGAATTTACTATCCTAATAGTCATATGTGTATGTATATGAAAAGAAAGGAGCAAATATTAAATTCACCAGAGACTGTACCTATTTTTCTCCATTTATGCTAAAAGATCAAGTTATTTAATTACTATTATTAAAGCATGTTGTTGTGAGAAAATTAAAACTGCTAGAAGATGAGCTCAGGTGATCAGGACATTGATCAGGTGTACTTGGCATAGCAGTTCATTAACTATGTGTTAATTATCTATGATTACTCCTGAAATGCTATAGTGGTTTCATCTTTTAGGTTGCTTCATTAAATCATTAATTTTCTAGGAGGTAACTGAGCCTGACATAATTAAGCCATCTTAGTCTCTGCAGATTTTTACCTTTCCCAGTGTATTAGGGGCACTGAACTAGTTAACATAAGGCAATTACAATTTGTTCTCTGAATATCTTCACTTATATTTAGGATCTGCACAAGTACAACTTTATTTCTTTACGTCTTTTACCTAAACGCTAAACTCATTGTAGCTCAAGACCAGAATGTTCACCTGATAACTTTCATTGACTTTTGTATATGTGCTATGTAATCAAGTCATTTATACTCCATGAGCTATTTCTTACCCACAGTGCTCTGACCCATGGCTACACGAAGCTTCTTCACTTCATCCAGAGAATCATATCAGAGGAAGGATTCGATGGCTCTTGTCCCCAGGTACCGAGCACCTTCAGTGTCTTCTGTAATCACATGTAGAATGTTGTTTTCAAAGCTCTCTCTAGGGGTGGACCCAGAAGGTCCTGGAATAATCAACAGCGAACAGGCTGTTTCCAGGCAGAGATGACGTAAACAAGGGGAGCAGAGATGGCCATGGTTCATATGTTAATGTGCATTTGGAGTCTTAGCTCTGTTCTCACTGGATACAAGTAGGATGTGCAAATGTACTGTCAGCCGTAATTATTTGTAAGTGCCTATTGGCAGCTACTAAAATAGATAAGTTACTATATTTAAAGAATAAATGCAAGAGGGAGAACACTGAGGAAGATATTTTTTATATTTTACTGAGGACTTCCTCTTAGAATTCCCTCTGTACTCAAATTAATCATTTTAAAAGTTTAATTTCTATGTAAATCTGTGAATTATTTCATTGAATTAAAAAAATCATATTTCTCATTTCATTGTAAAAAAGCATCGTAAAATATTTTAAAATATAAATTTTCAAAAAGCTCAAATTTAAGCATTTGTTTTGGAAAAATCTTCAGAATTCCTAATGCTAAATATAGATAAGAAGCAAATGAAGGGGGAAACTTATTTCCAGGTCCCATTATCAACCCAGAATTCTTTATCTCTGTTCTGTTCCATCATTTAAGTGATTGCTATAGCATTAAAATTCTGTTGTTTAGGCAGTCATATTTTCAGAACATTTTTATTTTTTATTAATGCAAATAAAGAAGTCCCTCCTATACGAATCTCGAGGGGGAGGGAGAACATTATCAGCTATATATATTCTTCTAATTATCGTTCATATGTATGTACATATACACATACACATATATTCTTCTAATTTATATAGGTTAAAACATATTTGTGAACTTTACTACCACATACTACACACAGTTTAGTATTCTCTTTGTGGAAGAGTATGTAACAATTCCATGTCCCACTTTGTCGTGCAGTTTGAATAGCACATTAAAGCCTGTGGGTTTGCCTGTTTGTGTGGTTGCCGACATGAAGGAAGAGCATTACTTACACATATCAATAGAAACACATTGGAGATTTCTTTTTGCCTGATGGTTTTCACTGTGGCAGCTGATGTTTAGAATAATTTTGTTTTGCCTATTATTGCTCTAGTTTCAGTCTCTGCTAAGATTTATGGGCACCGTGTTCCCCTTTGGTGGCAGTGCCCGTCTGGAGAGGTAAATTGGTCCCTGACAGGCACCTCTCCCCCACTTGCTGTGGTAACCATGGTAACAGGCATGTCATAACAGTTCCCACAGTACAGTGGGCCGAGCTGCTGCTGCTCCTCCAACAGGATGATAGGTCTGAAAGCAGGAAATTTTACAGCATGCAGAAAGCAAAGGCAGCAGCAAAGAAAATCTCTCTCTCTCTCTCTCTCTCTCTCTCTCTCTCTCTCTCTCTCTCTCTTTTTCCCCCTCTCCCTCTCTGCCTCTCTCCTCCTCTCCTCTCTTCCCTCCCCTCTCTCTATCTTCTCTCTCTTTCTCTCTCTCTCTCTTTCTCCCTTCCTCTTTCTCCTCTTCCTTCTCCTTTCCCTTTCCTCTTACAACCCCAGCAACTAGCAATAAGCAAGCTACCACTGACTTGGAATGAAATCGTGTTTATTTTTTTTAGATATTAGGTGTGAAAATGTCTCCACATTCTAGAAAATATTTGTATGTTACACAAAAAAATCATAATTGGCTGACCATAATTTGAATCTAGTTTTATTTAACAAAAAAATCCCACCACTACCATAATCATTGACTTTCGTTGAAATGAAAGGCATAGACCTCTCTACATTGAAAACAGCTTAGCTAAAAATAATCCATGGAAAGGTATCTCATCTTATCTCTTCCTAAATTACAGTTAATTTTTAGGCCAGTTTTCCAGACCATTAACATATAGATTTATTCATCTCAATTTGTTTCTTTCTCAAAAATTTTAGATGATTTTTAAGATGTCATATTTTCATTTATCATTTGCTTCTTCAAGAATTGGTATTCTGATTTCAAAGTAATTTCTTAAAGCTTAAATTCCTCCTATTTTAGAAATTGAAAATACCTATTTCCTCTTCAACTTCATTTCCCCCCAGCAAAACCCAGCTACTTAAAAGAGGACATATAGATTTATTTTCCAGAGAACAGAAATAGGAAGTATTTAACACAGCCAGTTAATGAGAGAGTGCATTTCATCAGTGGAAATGCATGGAGTGGACATATTTACAAACTGCTGTCATAATTCAGTTTAATTTTAAACTATGAATTAAAACTATATAAACAGTTCATAATATAAACTTAAAGGCACAATGAAAACACAACATTGAAATTCATTTAACTTAATATTTGAACTAAAGTATTCTAATAATTTAAACAGAACCCAGTTTTACAGGAACAGTTTTTATGACTCCTGTGCTTAAGCTAATTATTTCATTCTATAATAGCAAGCATGACTCTCATTAATTTGTAGTGTAACATAGGGATAATATGCCTCAGAAATTTTAAATTAATGTTTTTTCTTAATGTTAATTGCCTTTTATAGATGACACCCCCCCCCCAAAATGTACCTTTTCTAATGTTCCTTATCACTGTGCAAGTAGGTTTCATTGCAAGGGTAAATGTATAACCCCACCATGGCCTCTGATGTGATAGTTATGCTGTGGGGAGCACTGATTAGATGCATGGAAGGAAAACATCAGAAACGTAGATTATCATGTAGCTCCTTAAAAAGAACATCCACTTCTGTGTGTTTTTAAAGTTCCAAAATTAATCTAAAAACTCCTTTATCACTATCATAGTAGACGTGGCTATTTCTTTTGAATCTTTATTCTGATTATATAATATCATGTTCCTCCTCCATAATATGAATTAACTCCTGACTTATATAGTATTTAATTTTTATGCCAGTCATTCATCTCTTGGTTTAGTATTTTAATTCTGCTCTATCTTTGTCTGTATGAGGGTATCTTTCTGTGATCCCAAGGTGTTCGAAGTCTGGGATCCAACATCTGTTGTTTTCTACATTCAGTGCTTAGTATAAGCAGCATGTTCATTTATACACTTGATAAGTATTTTATATTGATAAAGGTGATGGTGGTGATGATGATGATGATGATGATGATATTGAGTTAATGACTTGGATATGACTTTGTCAGATATAGGCATAACAAAATGATGCTGCCATCCCTTAATTATGTATTTTATTCCTACCCTTCAGGCTTTTTCATGGCCTTCCTTCTTTGCTTCCCTCATGTCTCATTTTTGTTTTGGGAACTCCAAACAAAACTACAAGTTCAGTGTATAATGTGAACAGGATTCTTGGTGATCTTGGACTCTGCTCAGATTCTGAAGAGTTACTTCTCTCCATTTTTCCTAGCCCTTTCTACTCTTGCATCAGAAATACCTTTGAAATTTTAGCAGGTATTGGCAAGCGCCCTTCCAAGGCTCTTCTAGCAATGATCCTGTGATCATCCCTTGATGTGACGTACTCACAGTGTTATCTATGCTTGAGTCACTGCATCCAAAAGCTGCATAGAATTACTATAAATTGCTGGGTTAGAAGTGACTTTTCTGTGGAGCTTTTTCTCTTTCTTTGTCCTAATAACAAAATCCCTTGACATTTACCACGTGCTGGAAAGCATTAGGCTGTCCATTCTGTTTCCTAGAAGAGGGCACCTTGTATCTGTAATAGCCTATTCTAGGCTTACCATAGTATCCAGAAAGAAATATTGGAGAAGGACCATGGCCAAGGCTGTCAGTTCCCACACATGGCTGAGGTGCCTTCCCAGGGTGGACCTAACCCCTACCACTGTGACACAAGCACATTCCTTTTATCTGCTCCAAACTACAGAATTCCCTCCCATTGTTGAAGTGTGCTAATGATTCCTTTTCATTTTTTCCTCTCAAAACTAACTTTTAAACCCTTTAATTATTATTGCTCTCTTCCATCCACAAAATACTGACTGAATAAAGTAGACCATGCATCTTACCTACTTAGGAGTTCAGGGATCAGGTTCACTGGGCTGAGATATACCTGTTTGAGGAATTAAAGGATTTAATTTCATAGGATTTCTGTATCATTATGCGTGGTTCATTTTGATGCAAAAGTAAATGACATCTTATTGTGGCCTAGTGGTTAAGGTGCTGGGCCAGGGATGTCCTGGGATTTACCTGTGCTCCTATAGGTCACAATGCCCAGAGACAGCTGACGTCCTTCTGGGGTGCTGGAGAGAATTAAGGATTTAGAATCAGAAGAGCTGAAAGTGAAGCCTCATTCTGCCACTTAATATATCATTTAAGCTCTCTGGGCCTCATTTCTCTCATCTGTAAAATAATGGGGCTGGATGGAACCTCAGGTTTCTTCTGGCTCTAAATCTATGATCCTATTTGCCTCATTAAAGACTGTGTCTATAGTGATGGCACTAAAAAGTACACTGAATTTCGAACCAAGGAAACTGGTTTCAGATTCTGGGCCTTTTGTTTTACTAGTTATGCAACATTGGACCAATCACTTCACCTCACTGGGCCTCAGTTTTCCTATCTGCAAAATGAAAGCATTGAACAAACAACCCCTAAGGGCCCTACCAACTCTAAATTCTAGGAAACTTAAATATCATAGACTATCAAGCCTTTGTTTCTAGGTAAAATGTATTTAAATAGCTAATTTTCATTTTATTTTTTCCTGCCAGAATTATACAGATAGTTTTCTGAATGTTTCTCCTTAGCAGATGTTAGTTTTTATTCACTCCTGGTTTTTTTGGAAAGTTTTCTAACTAACTAACGTAAGCTTTTACAGAAGTTATTTCTATTGTTAGAATAGCTTAGATAGTTGCCCCAAACCTGACAAACTGAAACTCACCAGCCCTGGCAGACAGCGTGGATCACTTCTAATGGCTGCGAAAACCCCTCTTCCTGTTACCAATACCTTAGTGTCAATATGGTAAATACCTTTGGGTCTCAGCTCTGGGACTTTCCTTTCCCAAGGCACTGATCTGACTATATGAATTTTTACTTATTTCCTACTCAGAAAGCTTTCTGGGTCTCTGTTGCCCCAGGTTAAAATGCAAACTCCTTATCCTAGCATTTAAAATCTCCTCCTCTCAGGCTGCCACCTCCCTTTCCTGCCTTCTTCTATAGCACTCCCCTTCATCAACTCTGCTCACAAGCCCTGTTGGTCCCTGAATGCATAGAGCTAACACTGACCCCCACACATTGGTACCAGCCCTCGCCACCATGCCTGACGTGGAGTTGCTCCTCATCTCTATCTAGCAGGACACTCCTCTCCTTTCAGGCTCAACTCAAAGACTGTCTCCTCCATATAACACAGAAAGCACTATATAAATGTTAGTGGGGATGATGATAATGTCAAATACAGACTTCTTTGTTTTGCATTTAAAACCTGCCTTCCAAGCTTACTATCCGTCATTCTCTTTCATGCACTTAATGGTCCAGTCAATCTGGCCAACTTGCTCTCCCATGACCTTCATGGGCCTTTGGAGAGCTTGTTCCCCTTCTGAAAGACAGTCCCTCCTTGCTGCTGCCTCACTCAGCTCAAAGACCACAATTTCAGTGAGACCTTTCTTGATCTTCCAGTGCTCTGCTCCTCAGCCCACCGCCCCAAAATACCTTGCATTTACTCTATCTATTTTTATGATACATGTGATTTACCCTGATATGAGTGCCTTTGGGTTCAGGGACTTTCATTTTTGACTTTGTAGACCTGGCTCCTAACACAGTGCATGTCACATAAGGGGTGCTTAAGAACTGTTTATTGAATGAGTAAACTCGATGAAAATTATTTCTAAGATCCTGGAGGTTTACTTTTTTTAAATACTTCGTGACAATAAAATTAAGATTGAACCTTTTGAGAGATAAGGTTAAGATTAACCTTCCCTTCCCCAAATACCATCACTACCGGCAACAAAACTAAATTTTCAACATTCAACTATAATAAAAAACAGTGAAACAGCTGTAGTTAAATAACACAGATTTAGCCAAGAGCTTTCATATTTTAATGTAAGAACTTCAAAGGAACTAATCTTGAAAATTCTTGTTTGAACTTTTCTTCATTTTTATGTTAATTGACAAACTAATACAATTTCTTACGTTTTTACACTGATAGAAATTTGATGGTTCCACTCATATTTTTAGAAACAATTAACTTTCAAATGGGGAAAATTAATTTTATTTTCTCTCACAACTTTTTATGGTAAAATATTAGCTATAACAAATGTTGTTCAGTCATTTCAGTTCTGTCTGACACTTCATGACACCATTTGAGGTTTTCTTGGCAAAGATACTGATGTGGTGGTTTACCATTTCCTTTTTCAGCTCATGCTACAGATGAGGAAACTGAGGCAAACAAGGTTAAGTGATTTGCCCAGGGTCACAAAGCTAGTAAGTGTCTGAGGCCAGATTTGGACTCAGAAAGAAGAGTCTTCCTGACTCCAAGCCTGGTGCTCTCTCTACCAACCCTAACCCTAGATGCTTTAATGAATAGCCTGAAGCACAAAGATCTGTTTCAATACTTTGACCAGTTAATTTTCATGTCCCAGGTCTTTATGTCAATAAAACAGTGTATTCTAACATATGTAAAATAGATACATTCCCAACAGTTAGCAAAAAAAAAAATTGATAAGCTATTTTCTTCCATTGTCTTTTAGAAAAAACAAAAAAACATTTTAAGAATTGGGATTCCAAGTCTTGGCTCCCCTTTGTGGGGAGATGATGTCTGCTGTGCTGATGCCCCTGAGCATATTCACAGTCTCACCAGATTCCTATATGTTCTCCGTGGTCTTCTCAGAATGTCTCTGTCAGCCTGTGTCATTACAGTGCCGTCACATCTAATTCAGGTAGGAAAACGAAGAATTCGTTTTAGTTGGTTGTGTATTTTTAAGCTAAAAGAAGAAAAGCATTAATAGATATTTAGCAAAATGATTGTTGTGCATCATTGTTACATTGTATTTCTGACATTTTTAGGTTGCTATGGTAGCACATTCTCTTGTCAATTATGTTTATCTCCCTCTAGTTCTTAGCACAGTGCCTGACACATAGTAGGCACTTAAAAATGGTTATTGTCTGATTGATTATTGATTGACGATTGTCGATTTGCTTGTTCTTTCTTCTGTGAAGCAGCAGACTTGGGATTTTTCAAATGCCTCAAACATCTTCTTCTTCTTGATCAACAAGTGATGTTTCAAAATTCCTTTTTAACAACATCTAAAAGGAATCTTAGACGCTTAAGGTAGTTTTAGTGGAGCAATATTTTCATACTATATTATACCCACCTAAAAATTCTTTGCTGGTGCTGAAATGTTGCGGAAATGGTGAAACATTCTGGGGAAATATTGGGAAGATAGACCAAATTTTGCAACTTAGATAATAGGATAAATTAAAAGGTATTACAAAACCAATCAATCCTTTGAGATTTTTAATCCAATGACATATTTGTATCATTTACTAAGTAAAATAATGACAGGGGTTATATTCTTTAGGCATGCTTTAGAGCATCTCAAAAGCTTGGATATTTTATGCATCATAATTGAAATAATAAATAAATCAAATTGGGGGAATAAAAGTACTTAGCAACACTAAAAACATGCCATAGAGAATAATCCTGTACTAGAAAGAAATTAAGTCACTGAATTAATCTAATCAATCTTTTAAATTTCTCATTTACCATCACTGAAAAATGCTGTTCTTCTGCATCTCGCAGGACTTACCACTGGTTGACCATGTTCTTCTAATTGATTGTGTACCCTAACCTGGTCGATTTCCATAGCCCTGCTCTCACGTACATGAGTTGTAGAAAGCCCCTACAGCCACCTGCCTCATCTCACCCCCAACAACCTCTCTGTTGTCACTAGCTTCCAACTCCCCTGATCTTCTACAGCAATCTTAGGGCATCAAAGAAATCAAATATAGTTTTCTATCAGGAAAAGACTAGAAACTACTGGCATAACAGTTCTCAGAACCAAAGCTTCCTTAGTCATCAAATTTTAAAATAACAATTTCTATCATTCTTAAAATATGTCTGTTTAAGGAAGTGCTTTGTCACTTAGGCCATAGAATGGCTACCCGTGACCTTCTGGTGGATAGTGCTTTCACTGGCATGAGGTCATCTCCACTTATGACTGTCACCCTGGTTGTTTTGTCATTGTTGATTTTTTTCATAGATAAAAAGTGGGCTCCTGCCCTGACTACATTTATTAAACTGTCACCATTTTGTTCCATTAAGTGGATGAATTGCTGTCCACCCGCTTCTCTTCAGCCTTCCCCACCCCAGCCCCAGTCCCCACAATAAAATCATCATGTACTAGCTAACTTGCCAGTGACAAGTGTCTCAGATGATTCTCAGATGATAACTAGCCTCCATTGCTGAGTCATCTCACAAAACCTTTCCTATTTGGTAGGATCTGCCAAAGTTGTCAATTTCCTTGCAAAGCCTTTAAGAACCAAGGTGAAGAACATGCCATAACAAGGCATCAAGAAAGTCTTTGATGTAGATCTTAGGAGAATACTAAATTTACATACTTAACTAGACTGTGTTAATAGACTAACTATGTTATTTTATATAAAAGATGTCACTTAATTTTTTTTTCTCCTGTTGTCTACCAGTATAACTAAAAGAATCAACATAGTAGTAATATGTCTGGGTTGTTTTTTTACTGTCTCTAATAATGATAGCATATGTTTTTAGGGTTCATCATGCCTACTAACATCTTTGAATGTTATTTTCAGCATTTTTCAATTAGTATTGTCTACTGTTCTACTTAATGAGAGGCAACAGGGCATAGTGGATGGAAAACTAGCCTTAGATCCAGGAAGACCTCACTTCACACACCTCTTCTAATACACTGGCTCTGGAGCCCTGGGAAGGTCACCTGAGCTCGCACTGTGGTCCCTCATCAGCTCTCTGAAGACTCTCAGTTGTGGAGAAGGTGCTGACCTACCTGCTAGAGTGGGTTTCCTCATTCTGGAGTTCTCTATACCAATGAAATTACAAATTCAACCCCTCTTCCTGATTCTATACTTAATGTACCTAAATTCCATCTTTTGTCTAATTGCTCTAGTGCAGTTTTCTCAATTTGCTTGTCTTAACATAGATTGTGTGACATCCAGATACCATGAATTTTCATCACATTTGCAGTTCGGCAAGTCTGAACCACAGTGAATAAGTTTTAGAATCAATCAATCAGCAAGCATTTATTAGTTCATTAATGAGGATCAAATGCTGTGCTAAGCTCTAGAAGTAGAAAGCATCATGTTTCTGGAAGAGCAAGTAGACCAGTCAGCTGGATCTCCATGCACAGTGCATAGAGGGCAGTCATATGTAAGAGGGCTGAAAGACTAGGATGGGCCCAGGTTGTACCTAAGATTTAAATGCCAAATGGGGAGCTTCTATTTGATCGTCGAGGTAATAGCTATTAGAATTTATGGAGGGGCCAGGAGGATAGAGGTGGGGGCACATAATCAGACCTATGCATGAGGAAAATCTCTTTGGCAGCTGTGTCCTGGGTTGGA
Organism: Trichosurus vulpecula; assembly: GCF_011100635.1. Lineage (NCBI taxonomy): Eukaryota > Metazoa > Chordata > Mammalia > Diprotodontia > Phalangeridae > Trichosurus > Trichosurus vulpecula. Next base: position 243,052,849 of record NC_050578.1, read on the forward strand.
GTGGGAAGAGACTTGAGTCAGTGAAGCCAATTAGAACTTGCTGTAGTGGTCTAGGAGATAAGTTATGAGGGCCTGTACTCACATTTTCACTTTGTTATTGGAGATAAGAGGATATATATGAGATATCTTGATTTGGCAACTGATTGGATATATGGGGTGAGCCAGAAAAAAGAGTCAAGAAATATACCAAGGTTGCAAACTTGGTTGACTGGAAAGATGGTGACCTCTACAGCAAGGGAAGATCAGAAGAGAGATGAGTGAATTGTGTTTTAGACATGTTGAGTCTGAGATGCCTATAGGACACGGTATCAAAAGGTCCACAGGCAGCTGGGGATGCAGGACTGGAGCTCTGGGAGGCTACTGCTGAAAGAGCTGAAGAGCATCCATATGGCGATGCATATTCTCACCACAGAGGAAGCCAGAAGTCAAAGAGTTTAAGTCAGATAGAAAAATTAGCTCACAGGTTTGGGATTAAAAAAGGAAGATGGCCAAAGATTTGGAGATTATTCAGAAGCCTTCAAGAAGACAGTCAGAAGATGAGTGTGAACTTGACATTAGTGGACAGAAAACTGTTTCTGAAGACTTGGGTGGGGACACTTAGCTTCGCATCCTCATCCCCTCAGAGCCCAGGCAGGCTCCACCTGACTCCAGATCCATCCCTTTCCTCTCTGACACATTTGCTCCCTGCTTTCTACTACAGTTAGATTGGAGGAATTCCAGGTCATTATCTTTTTTAATCAGTTCACTGACCTGGAACAAGAACAATGGCTGGCTGTTTGGGAAAGCTCAATTACAATCAGTCAGTCAGCAAACATTTATTATGCACCTACTGTGTGCCAGGCATTGGGCTAAACTCTGGGGATACAAAGAAAAATACAATCTCTACCCTCAAGGATCCCATGGTCTAGAGGAACACAATATGCAAGCAATTATGTATAAATAAGATATATACAGGATAAATAGGGAATATTCAACAGAAGTAAAGCATTAGGATTAAGGGAGAACAGGAAAGATTTCCAGTAGAAGGTGGGATTTTTGCTAGGACTTGAAGGAAGCCAGAAAGTGGAAATGAGAGAGAAAGGATTCCAAACCTGAGGGATAGCCAGTGAAAATAACCAAAGTGAGGAGACAGAGTATGTTGTTTGAGGAACAGCAAGAAGCCAATGTCATTGGATCCCAGAGTACATGGAGGTGTTTAAGGTATAAGAAAATTGGAAATGTGGGAGGTGGGGGAGAAACAGGTTGAGAAAGACGTTGAATGCTAACTAGGACAATCTCCCTCTACCAATTCAGACTGTCACCTGCTCTTCAGCTTACTTTCTCAGAGAATTTCCTGGGACAGAGATTTTCTTTATCCTAAGGCTGGCTCCATAGTCACATGCTTCTCTACCTTTTAAGTGTTGTTGTGATTAATAAAATTTAAATAGATATAAATATAAAAATATATAAAATGTAAATTCATTTAAGAGCATTCCAGAATCACATAGTAGCTTTTTATCTTGTATTTTTTCAATCAGTGGGAGTTCATAGACTCTCTTGAGATGAAAAATATTCTCAACACTATCTTAAAGATACTTAGAGTTTTGTCATCCTAGACTAAAGTTGTTATTCGTACACTTGCTTTTATCATTCAGCCAAACAGCGCTATTAAGCTCCTACTATGTGATAAATGTTGGGTATACAAAGACAAGTAAAAGACAGTCCTAGCTATCAAGGAGTTCACGATATAATGGGAAATACAACTCGCAAAAAACTATGTACAAATAAGATAAATCCAAGATGACCTGGGATAGTCTCCAAGGGAGGAAAGTAAAATTAAGGAGAACTGGGAAAGACTTCTTGTAGAAGGTGGGATGTTAGTTGTGTCTTGAAGGAAATCAGGGAAGCCAGGAGGCATGGGGGAGAAGTCCTTTAAAAGGCAGTCATCACAAAGTAATTAAAATCCCCATTTGTATTAATTATGGAAGCTTTTAACAGTAGCAAGAATTATTTGATGCTGCAGTAGAAATGATAGCTTAGATATTGTATCATAAACATCAACACTACAAGATAGCTGACCGTAGCTAACAAAGTGATTTTTAAACACCACCAGTTTGGAGCTCCAGCAAGAATACCATGAGATCCCTCAGTTTTTGTTTATTTCATTGGGTTTTTGCAAATGAGATTTTGTCTGTTATGTTTAGCTGGTATTTGATGTTATTATCATTTTCTTTCCCCTCATTGTCCCTTCACCTTTAGTGGTAAAGTAGTGACTCTGCATAGTCTGTGGGGCTTTCTAAATCACGGTGCTCCATCAGGAATGCGTTGCTTGGAATGATCATTGAATTGAGACTCTGAAATCCAGGCTCAACCAGTGTGTGACCTTTGACAATCATTTCACCTCTTTTAGACTCTTTTTTTTGTCATCTGCAAAATCCAGGGAATGGACTAGGAGCTCACTCTGAGGTCTCTTCTAACTCAAAATGCAAAGACTGTAAGCATTAGAACATGTTAATGAAATGTATGTGCCACCACTTTGAAGATCGACATCAAAAACCAGGGATTTCACCTGTTGTGTTGTGTTGTGTTGTGTTGTGTTCCCCTGATATTGGGTGTTGCTCTCTTTCCTATGCTTTCTCTAGGTATCCTCCTATCTCCCTAGTTTTTATTTTGAAATGTAAAAATGTTTTAGATCTTAAATTTGGTTGTTGGGTTTAAATTTTTAATAGCCCAATAACCTGAGCTATTCAGAAGAAAATGTTTCTATTGATATCTAATCAGTCATGAATCAGCTGATGAAGCAAGTAAGTTACATAAAAAGAAAGTACTCATTTTGAATTCACCTTGACAACAACCAATTCTTTGTTTTTTTGAAATTCCCTATGTTAAAGTTGCTATTACTGTTTAAAAACTTAAATCAGCAGTTGGTGGCTGACCCCTGCTCCACAGGAATTTCTTTCCTGTTTAATGACTGTGGAATGGTACAGTATATTAATGATTCTGTCTGATGGCCTAGCAGCATTCCGGCCTAGCCCTCAAAGAACTAATGACTGATTGAACTGATAGTAATGTGGTCAGTATTTGAGAATAAAAGATGAAAGCAACAAAGTGCAAAAAATGGAAGTTGACTAATTGGCCCTCTGTGGTGGGGAGAACTAAGGTTAAAAATAATAATTGTCATAAAACAATTTGAAGTCATAGAATTAGATTTAGAGCTTGAAAGTTCCTTACAGATCATCTAGTCCAACCTCACACCCATTTTGCAGATAAGGAACCTGAGGCCATCTTGGGAAAAAATATGAAGAAACAAAAATTTGGGCAAGAATATGAAATTGTGTATTATGGATGAAGATTAAAGTTTAATAGAGGTGTGTTAACAAATTGAAAAACTGTCTTTTCCCTAGACAGCTTTGGTGTCTTAGAATATAGCTGTTTTCTACCCTAGCATCAGACAACCTAACAAAAGAAAATATTCTTTTCTAATAAATTACTCTTAGTTTGTAAGACCTCAAATCCAAGATAATAATTTTTTAGTTATATGACAGTAAAGTAGTTTGTTTAAAACTTTAGGCATTACCTAAAGCCAGAGATAGAACTCCATTTAGTGATTAAGATAGGTCAACATCTAGTGTCATAACCTAAGGCAGAAGTTCAAGCACCATGATGTAGTGTAAAAAGCATCAGATTTACAAAGTAGGCAGGTTCAAGTCCTGGCTGTCCTATTTCCTTTATTATGTCAGGCAGATCATTTCACCTCTGGGAAATTTCAGTTTTCTCAGCTGTAAAATGAGGGGGTTAGACTAGATTGATCTATAAAGCCCCTTCGAACTCCAAATTCAATGAATTGGCATTGGGAGGTCAGAAGGGTGGATACAAATAACTGTACAGAGCCAGGAAGTGCCATGTTTACAAACCAGCACAAGTAGGACAATGCTCAGAAGCCAGATGCCAGGATTGGGTCAAAACAACAAAAGAGAATTATTCCTAGGAGAGTCCAAAATGCAAAGTCACTAAAAAGTGTCAGACCACAAAAGAGGGGCCGTAAAAGGAGTTCTCCAGTCTTCTTTCTCCTTTAACGACACTGACAAAGTTAGTCTGTCTCTTTGGTGTGGGGGAATCCAGGGGGCCAGCGCCAGAAACACAGTCAGGAGGCCAAGTAAACCCTGACAGCATGATATTATAAAGAAAATTGTTCATGCACTTTCCATCTTGATTCTACTCTAGCATGACCAATTCGTAAGAGTAGAGAAGGCCAGGATTTCAGTTTTACAGTAATTGATATTGCAGGCGCAGAGTGGAGTGATTGACTAAGGTAGACCTACCTAGTACAATAGTGGCAGCAGCTTAAAAGAGAGAGTGGAAGACCTGGGAATGAAGACATGAAGAATAGGAGTCTTGGGAGACATCTCTAGACAGTTAGGAGTTATCCTCAAAGTGATTGTTGAATGCAAGAGGAGAGGCTTAACTTTGGGATGCTTGAAAAAAGTATTCCATAATTTGCAATCTAATAGTAATGTCTCTGCAAAGCCTTTCTATGACATAAAGGATTTCTGTGTTCACAGTGCACAGAACATTCATATTTCTTCCATTTGTATAGCAGCCAATCAGCATTCCTACTTTAGTTGTTAATGTTCTGTCAGGCTTGTACAGTAATGATTAGTTACCCTTTATTGTATTTTTGGCATTCTTCCCATGTTTAATTTCATTGTAGGCAAGTAACACATAGTTAAGGAAATTGTAAAGAGGAGAAAAAGTTAAGATGGGGAAAATAATGGCATAGGTTCACTGTTAACCCATTGTTACAATGGAATAAGACAAGTAGAGCAAACAAGCATGATTTTAAAATCTTAATCTAGAATAATCTGCATGTCCCTCAAGCCTTGACTTTTTTCTTTGTTTAGGGTTAGAGATTACTTACTTGCCGGATAATACAGAAGGAAAAAACAAGCATATTTTGAAATGAATATATAGAAACTATTCCAAGTGTCATTGAGGGAAGAAATGAATTGAAAAATCATGTATGTTATTAATGTCTTAAAATGTGTTCACTTCAAAAAAAACTAAAAAAAAAACTTTGCTCCTGATAAAAAGTCTGAGGACAAAAATTTCTTACTTTCTCTGTACAGTTTTTTAGCCATCTGCTCAGCCATGTTGTGTTAAAAACCTGTGTGGAAATGATTGAACTTAATACAACCTTCGTTAAACACTGAACTAAGGAGTGAACTGTCATTAGGAAGAGCAAAACTACTGAAGGCTCCCTATATCCTGTATTACTCCGTTCCCAGAGTCCTGCTGTGTAGTTGTTCCACTCGCCAAGAAGCCTGTTAAAGAGCCCCCGAGAGCATGTGTACGGCCCTCCATGTTGATAGTTAATTGGTGAGGATGGCAAGATGAGAGGACAGCCGAACATGTGGTCTCTCAGACTTGAGCAGTAGACAGACCTTTAGTTATAATAACAGCAGCTGCTCACATTCTCACAACGCAACCTTTCACAACTCAGTTATACAGGGATGGAGTGGGTAGTTTTTGTTGTTGGTGCTGGTGGTGGTGGTGGTGTTTTTTTTTTCTTTTTTAAGGAAGTGATATTTCTGAAAAAAAATATTCTCTCTATATAGCTACACATTGATTTGTTCATAACTTAGTAAGAATGCTAGTTTATCTTAATTTTTAAGAATTCGTGTGAAACTTTAATAATTTACATGTTGAAAGAAAAGTTATGATTATCATCCACGGTATCCCAAGTCTTTTTCTATCCTGTAACAGCAAGCAGACGATTCTTGCAATGGCCCTGACTTTTTAATGAGATTTTTTTTTTGCAAGATGATAACTTTGAGACAGATAATCAGTATGCTGTTTAACTTCTACACTTGGAAGGCCCTGAAAAAAATAAAATACGTCTGTGTCATGAAGAATCTGGTTTACAATTAGCTGATGAATGTGTTTTCAATTTCCAAATTAAAGCAGAAATCTTCCATCTGCTTTATTTTCACTTCTATTTCAGCAGCCTTTAAGAGAAACGTTAGTCATCTAAGTCTTTTAAGTTCTTTTAAGGGATTTTGTCAACTTTTAAGGGATTTCTAGTAATGAAGTTTATGCTTGAGGAAACAAAAGGTCACTCAATAACTTTCTTCTTTTTAGGAAATATAAAATGCATTCCTTTTTTGACTGGAGGATATGATTTAATTGATAAAGGTAAAAAAGAAATAAAAATAAAATTTGCCTGCTTCATCCATTTTGTTCACACAATGTGTGACAAATTTTATTTGATTGATACTTTAAGTTAATTGAAAGTACTATGAAACTATAGCTACAAAATTGCAATTATAATTGACGAAAAGTTAATTTTCTACTTTGTTTTTTTTAATTTTCTCTTTTTAAATTTTCTTTTTCTAAAACAGTTACATTTTTATTATTTTGGATTATCAAGGCTTCAAATGATTTAAAATGAATATGATTTTAAATGCAAACGTAGCTTAAGTTTGCCGTATAAGTGTGAATGCTGATAGCATAATAATGAAAACTTACTTGTTACCGCATAGGCTAAATAATACCAGCTACTAATAAAATTCTAAAAATCATCAACATTTTTGTACATTAGCTTTGTTTACAAAATGTCAGTGTTGGCTTCAAATTAGGATTAGTTTCAAATCTAAAAAGGTTCCATATCAGTCAGGGATTTGAGTCTGATGCTAGTTCAGTGAAAGCCTCACACAAGTTATTACCATAAAATCACCATGCTTTGCAACAGTTCAGTCTATGTTGATTTTATCATCTTTCTTAAGTCATGAATCTGCCTCATTGGAGAGCACTGTTACCTCTCAGTATCACCTAGCTTATGCCAAGGGAAGTTAATTGACTAAGGTAAATTCAGTAAGAGTTAGATTGCTGCAGGACCCCTTCAAAAACCAAATGAAGTTTAGTTAATGTGTTATAGTCCATATTTAAACTGATGGGTTGGGAAATTGATCTACAATGTTACTGCTTTGGTCCTATTAAAGAAGTAAATGTGTTACAGTATTCTGGAGTGTAGGAATACTCAGAAAACAACCCTTTTCATATCCACAGACTTCTGTGTTCATACTGAGTATTTTAGCAGCTAAACTTAAGTCCAGCAATAGACTGCTTTAGAACCTACCACTAATGTGGGATTATAAGATATGGACTCCTATGGGCTTGTGAATTTCTCTCAGTGTGAAATCTTTTATTCTTAAAAAAAGAACTAAGAGTAATTGCACAGTGAAGAGGTAACATACTTTTGTGGGTTCACAACTATAAAATGTTCAGTTACATTTTTTATTTAGTTGTATATGTGAGCATTATTGTGGGAAATGTAACAATATCATATCACCAGGTATTTTAAATGCCCCTTTTTCCTATGTACTTTAAGTAGAAATTTTAATGATGAAATTTATAAATTTAATCTCTTGCTGTTTATTATTAATTGCTTGTAAAAAAATCATGACAGTATTCAAGATTATAGAGTCTATTGATTTCTGACCAGCCTGTGCTTATCCCAGTCTTCCTTATAATTCTGGGTGCTGTCAGCTACTAAAGTGGCAGTATCTTAGATAGCATAAAGAAAATGTTGTTTAAAAGGTTGAACTTTATTCCTTTAACATAGTCCTATTTTTTAATGTTTTCTTTGCTTTTTTTATCTAGTTCGTGAATGTTTAGAATTACTGTACAGCTATATATTACATTATTATATATTACTATACTTTAAGAGTGTATGAATTGTCTACAATTTTCTTTTAACCAGATCCTACCAGTGTTTATTTGCAACTTTTATAGTTTTGAGTCCTGTGAGTCCTGAAATCTTTCCATCTACCTGATTTTTTCTTTGTTTTTCAAAATAAAATTGTTCATTTAAAGTTATTTTATTTAATTTTAATCATTCATAAGTTTAAATGCTTTTAATTTCATAAGTTCATATAGTAATTTAATTTATATTCTTGATCAAATTTATTTAGAACTTTGTAGAAAGATAATCTTCAAATAGACACTCTAAATATAAAAGCACAAGAAAAAATGGCATTGCTAATATGGCACTGATAGTAAGCTATTTTTAAGTTGCCTTTAAATATTAGCTCTAAATAATATATAATATAAATTAAAACACATCATAAAAACAAAAACAAGAAATAACTATTGTAACTTAGATACTTAGTCTAATTAGAGAACACTTTATCAGACTATAGAAAATTAAAGTATTTTTAATCTCTTATTTTGTTTCTTTTAATGCAGCTTTAACATTATTGTTGTTGTCATAATGAGCTGAAGTGTCATTTAGGCCCAAAGTTTTTGAGTGTAAATAGTCTAAATAGTCAAATGCCCTATCACAGTATGGAAATAGAGTTTGGGCATATGGAATCTTTGGCTGCTGGACCACATACATAGTCTTTATAATGCCCAGTGTCCAGGCATGGTGGACAAAACTGTTCTGGAAGCAAAAGGGAGGAGGGAACCTGTGAATTCATTCACTTTATTCAAACAGGGTTAAATAACCAATTTCTATAGCTATAGAGAGGCAAAATATAGATATGGAGGGGTATATATTGATATGTCATAGATATGTATATTTCTAATTTATTACCTTAAATAATTTTTTACTATACAGTAAAAACCACCACCCTTTTTAAATGTCCCTTTATTTTGCAAACTTTACAGATTTGAAGGGTTTTTTCCATCTTAAGTGGGATTTCTTTGAAAAATCTAGGTTTAAAATTTTACCTGTCAGTATATGTAGTTGCACATTTATGTTTAAATCTTTGGAGATACATTTTTCCTTTAAAATAAGACTATCCCTGAAACTTGATTGCACAAAACGTTGTTGCTACAACTTTTGTAACCGCTGGTATTATCCATGCCATTCAAGTTATTATATCAGATCTTATGTTCTGCCTTTATGGTTTAGGTCTTCTCTATTAATTACATTATTATTGTTATATAAAGAGTTGTTGCATTTTTAATGATGTTTTTATGCCCTATGTAGTTAAGCTTTAATGCTGGGGGGAGATGGGGAAGACAGATTAAATTAGCCTTGTAACCTCTTTCTCTTCCAGACTGATAATGGAAAATAAAAGCTCTTAGCCACAAAATGTAACACTTGGAATTAATATTTAATTAGACCAGCAAATTGTACACTGTGGCTGAAAGCTTCCAAAGAGTTGTTAGTGCCACAATTGACCTACAAGTTTAATAATAACTCCCTTCTAGAAGCAAGTGCCAGTTCAGCATAGTGGAGCCACTGTAAGAAAGTCCTGTGAGATTAAAATCAGCAAACCAAATGGCAGCCGAGGATTCCTGGGATGGAGCCTTCTGGAAGGCTGGGAGCTGGAGTGTCTTTTCAGCCAGGATTCAGAGGAGAACAGTGGGGGAAAAAGCTGATCCCTCCTGTTCTGGGAGCTTCTGGTGATAGGCCAGAATCTAGGAACAGATTTTTACTAAATGTTTTTGCTGCAGCTATTAACTTACATCACAAATCAAATAACGAATAATTTTTTGCTGTAAAATTTAGCAAGTTTTTGTATAAACATCAGCTCCAAATTCCCTACACATTAGTACATAATGTCTGCAAACTCACATCATTAGGTCATTAGATAGGTTTGGCGCTGTACATCTCTTCTGTTTTGCTCTGACATGCTGTTTTCTTGTACCCTGTATAGTTGATTTATTTGGTTCATTTCTATATTATTTCATTATGGTACATTATATTAAGCCTGAGCAAGAAATTGTAAAACATAGAGTTCTACAATATTTTTCAAAATGAAAATCTTTATTAATGAAATAATTCAGAGATGGCTTTAATTTTTAAAGGGATTGGTTTTTTAATAGTAGAATTAGATTTGCACATGTTTATTATGCAATTAAATTACAAGATAAATAATTGGACCCCTGGTGAAGCATTGGAGCCTATAGCTCTGACAAATTATTCTGGTAAAATATAGGGCACCGTGAGTTCAGAAATGTACAAACACATAGTAGCAGCCCGAGAATGGAATACTCTACATTATTTATTGGGTTATGTTCTAAATAATTAAAGAAAAGCAAGTCATTAGTTAAAAATTAAAGCAGGTGAGGGCCTTGCCAGCAGAGGGAGCAGTCCTGTCTTCCATCAGGTTCCCATCATTTTCCCACCTGCCTCAGCATTTTTCCCAGCCAGTCTCCCATCTGGACCTGGCTTTGTCAGCCTGCTCCTAATGACAGGCTATAATTTTATACTCAATATGGGTTGATCGTAAGCTGATTTTAAACTTTAGTATCTTTAACCTGCCGCTGCATCACAAACATTAGCTGGATGTTCCTTGGGCTGTTGTGATATCAGCAATTGTTTAGCTAGGCTGGATTGGGTTTTTGGACATCTGTGAACTGTGTTTTTAGGGTTTCAAGAAGAAAATGGTGGGCAACAAATTCTGACTTGATAAACCCTGTGACTTGTCAAGTTTTTAAAACTAAAACAATGCTCCTTAAATATCATATGTGTTCCCCAGGAAAAAAAAATGAGGTCATTTTCATGAGCTGCACCTAAGTGCTCTGTTGGGTCTGGGAATATGCATCTAAAATGAACCATTGCAATGTTGATGGTTGCCTCATTCTATTACTTCTGTCCATTGATTGGTTACAACATAGGTTTACTTGGATAAAGCCCTGAGCATATTATATAGCTCGCCATCATGAAGTAGGCAGTAGCCAGTGATCATCATGGTTTCTGAGAATGGTTCACTCTTTGTAATATATAAGGTTTGCTTCAACTACTTGTAATATTTAAATTGAAGGCTTACCAAGGATCATAGATTTAGAGCCAGAAGGGCCCTTGGCGGGCACTGAGGAAGCTGAGGCTTATCGAGGTTAAGTGGCATGTTCCATGATCCCACAGCTGGTCAGTCTCAGAGGCAGAATCCAAACCCAGGGCCTCTTGACTCCAAAGTCCATTGCTCCATCCATTGCTCCAGTGCTCTATCCATTACACTCAGCAGCTTCACTAACCAGCAAATAAGAATGTGTGTGTGTGTTCTGTAAGTTGTCGGTACCCTGACTCCATCAAAATTAAAGTTTGTTCTAAATGACTTAAAATACAAAATACTTGCAATGACTTAAAAAGTCTACATATCATGGTTTGGAATCCCAAGTTATTGACTAACACATGTGAAAAAAATGGATCAGTGTCTTATATTTAGTAATTTTGTCACTTTACTTGTGCAACTCATTTTGCATGTGCATGAAATGAGGATTCTACTATCATTAACTTAGCAGAATCATCTGGAAAGGCCCTTTCAATGCATCCTTCACCTAGAGTACAAGTAAAGGTCTTGGAACTTCTGAAGATTAGAAAGAAGACCAAAGCTATTTTCTTGGGGTTAATTTTTAATTTCTTCAGATGTGAAGAGAGAACCAAGAAAATGCAAGGTGACTTTTGAATTACGGAAGGTTCCAAAAATTCCCTGCTGCTCTTAAATTAGTATCCTTTGACTTTGAAACTATTTGACCTGTTAGGCCCCTTTTATAGTTTTAGATCTGTGGTACTCTGATCAAAATGTTGAATCTGGGAACATTCATTTTCTTAATCAAACTCTGTCACCAATTTAGTATAATTGCTCATCACTTATTTCATAGATGATGCAATCTTCTACCTTGAAAACAAAAATGTGCTACTATAGTTTGTTGTAACAACCTTTCTAGATTTAGATCTAGGATCAAAATGTTGAATCCAGGAATTTTTTTATTAATCAAATGCTGCCACCATTTTAACGTAATTGGTTATTACTAGTTTCATAAATGATGCAATTATATTTAGTCTTGAAAATAAAAATACTTAAGTATAGTTTGTACTTTTTGCAGTTAGCACTTGTAAATATATATGTATATATAGTTATAATAACCTTATTTTAATAACTTTAGAATTGTGAGCAAATCCATCCCCACCTCCTTTTTGTAAAGAGCTATTTGATAAAATAAAAAACTAATTAATAATTATGAACTCTGGGAAAACAATTGTGAAGAAATTGGAAAACCAATATAAATTAATTATATAGTCGAAGAGCCAAAAATGAAAATATTTTAAAAGTAAATAAATTACTTTTAAGCAGAGATAAATCATAACACCTGATGAAATACCCCTCAGTGTGTTTTAATCCTTTGATCTAGGCATCAAGGACATTGTGATTTCTGGATATCTTCATGTATCTGTGTTTTATTTTTCCAGAAAATGGCCTTATTACATATTTGAGCTGTTGGTGATACCAGTCTTACAGTTTTTATGAATCTTAATTATAGGCAATATTATATAGTAAGTCAATAGATTAAAGATTTCTTGAAGAAGCAGCTTAAATGTGTACCTTTGACTGGCCAAAGAGTCGGGGTTATCCCTTTTATCATTTTTCCACCACATTCATTTAAACATGCTTTCCATCTCCTTGGTTATCTCTCTTTCTTGGAATCTCTTTAGGGTTATGATGTTTGATACTTTCAAATTTGGAAACTGTGTCTTTCATATTATTTTGATTGCTGCTTCCACTCAAAATCGAGTGCAAAGTGAGCAACCATGGGGTTTGTTCTAGCCAAGGCTTCGCATATGTGCATTATGCTAATTGGCTAATTCCTTTCAAGCTTCATGATGATTAAGTTAGTATGGGTTAATTAATTTTTGATACCGCTATTACAATATTTCTTGGAAGTACATTTTGTTTTGCTATAATGTGTCTTATACTATTGGGTACTTAATGACTTAAGAAGTGAAAGTGAGGCAGATACCTAGGGTTTGAGTTCTTCTGCTTGACTTTGATTTTGGATGGATGATGGAAATGGAAGAGGCAACGTGACTTTAATGTGTTAATCTTTATCATATGATTGAGTACACTTTTTAAAGTACATAATGGATTTTTTAGTGAGGTAAGTGGAAAAGCAACACAAAAATCTATCTCTTTTACTTCAAAATTGGCTTAGTGGATTTTGTTAAGAGGCCTTTAAAATAATCCACTTTCTGCAAAACCAAACAAGAAACATTAGGAAGCAAAACACCAACACATGAGTCAAGGGCAAAAGTAGAACCACTGCAGGAGGTCTGATTTAATCTGCTTCTACCTTTGCAACAATATCATAAGTTTTAATTTAAATGATTCATATAAAAATTACAATGCAACTGGGAACTTTAATATGTTTTTTATGTAATTTAAAACAATGCCTTTCATAGCTGCCAAAAAAACCCTCTTAAAACTGCTGGCCACTGGCTCTCTCCTCTTCTGGCTTCCCTCCTAGCCATGTCTTGGCTGCTTTCCAGAACTGCCAACTTTCACTGAGTAGCTGGATGGAGATTTGTATGGAGCAAGAGGGATTTTGGAGCTCTGATAGATTTTCAAGTCCAGATGGGCAAAGATGATGAGCGGCAGTATGTGCTACGTATGTTGGTGATGTCAGCATGCCTTGCATACACTGCCACCATCAGAATAATGCAGTGATGTTAACCAAGGCTGAATGCCCTGTCACTAGACATTGCATGTTGGAAAGTGTAAATTTTACAAATTCACTATGAATAATTACGTTCACTCTCTGTGTCCAAGTATGCACCGTAGAATTGCATCCTTCACTATATTGCGATTAAAGCATTTTGCCTGATGCTCTAAGACTGAAGCAGCTAGAATCTGAGTGAACACAAAATGGAGCTTCAGGCTCCAAGGCCTGTGCAGAACGCATCCTGCTGAATCTCTTCAAACACGTGGGACTGTTAGGACAATTTATTGTCCGTGCTGCATTCTCCATAACGTCCATTGCTGGGTTTTCTGTTTTCCATTTTTTTAAGCCAGTAACTTTGGATTCTTTTTTCAATTAAAAATGACTTTTCAGTTGAAAAGCCATTTAATATTGTTGTTGTTACTATTATTATTTAAATATCATTAACATGGAGGAAATTTAAGATGAGATTAAGTAGGTAGACAAGAGCATGCATTTTGCTCTTTATGAATAAAAGTATTGGATCTTTGAGGCACAGAAGCAATTGTAACACAATTCGAAAAACTTTTTTTTATGCTGCACATTCCCCTACAGAAATATGCTTTTTGGTCCTGGATCAAACCAGAAGGATGGAGGAGCTTATAACAAAAATAAAGGTTAACTCCGTCAAAAACTGATCTGGTCTTAACCATATATAATTTCCTGGGCTCTGTACCATGTAGTCATCCTCTTGATAGCTGCACAACTCTCCCATTCAAAGTGGCTTCCTGCACAATTTAAAACAAACTGTTTACCAAAATTAGCATGCAGCAAGCAGTAAGAGTCACTGTTAAATAGAAATCCTTTACTGTTAATGGTTTATTCTTGCTCTTTCACTTCATGCGAGCGTCTACGATAGAACTCAGTTTGTTGTTAATAGCTAGGTGGTAAGCCTGTGTAAGTCAAAAATGAAACAATGAAAGACGGTTACCAACTTCCTGGGGAAGTGGGGACCCATAGATAGCGCTTGATGCTGCCAAAGCCTGGAGTTACAGTTCACTTGTTTCTTCTCCAGGCTGGCTACTAGATTTCCTTCTTGGATGTTTCCTAGTTATTATTTCCGCAGATGCTAGAGTTTTAAAAAATAATAAATGACAACCAGCTATTATGGAAGTAGTTGGTGAAAAGTAAGGGGAGAGAGAGAGAGAGAGAGAGAGAGAGAGAGAGAGAGAGAGAGAGAGAGAGAGAGAGAGAGAGAGAGAGAGAGAGAGAAAGAGAGACCCTTTTTAGCTAAATAGAGAGTAGATGAACCAATATGAATCCTCCTAATGAGATGGAGGAAATAATCCTAACTTTTAAAGTATGCAGAAATTTCACAGCAATCACATATCTACATACCCTCTGTAATACTTTTTTAGAGTCATTGAAGAATATAATAACTTTGGTGACTTAAATGCCAGTTTGAGTCCAGCTAAACGATTTCTTTCATCTCTACAGTTTCCAATATCTAGATCCTAAACTTAGGCCTACTTATTTCTAGGTAGACAAGAGTAGAGCTGACATTTTTGATTAATAAATTTGTCAGGACATTAACAAATGTTCATCCGCAATCCATGACAGTGGAACTCATCCTACTTGAGCTTATCCCCAAAATGAGGGCTGAGGAAGTGATGAGCGCCTGCTGGTTGTCATTCCTTATCTCCCACTTGTTCTCACCCTCCATTACTGACCCACCCCCATCCCCAACATTGTTCAGTGCTAAGCACAATGAATCATTTTCAAGTTGACTCACTGTGAACTGTCTCCCAGCTGTTGGAATGTCTGGCAGACATTTTTGTTTGGGTGAAGAATAACTGGCTGAAACCCAACCTGGATGAGTTTGATATAGTGGTCTTTGGCTAAAGAAATGTTGAAAAGGATGTGTATTTAGTGTATGAAGACACTGTTATTCTGGAGTAGGGTTGTCTCCTATGGGAAATGAGTGGAAATAAGTGATCAATCTGGGTTCTTTCCTCACCTTCACACGAAAAACCCTCTAAAGAAGATATGCACACATACATATACAAATACATATCCCCAAGTCTGGGTTGTGCTAGTATTTTTGCTTATTCTCCAGGTTTGATTTTTTTTAAAATTTCAATTAATTTTGCTAGATTTTTTTAAAACAACAAACATGCCTTCCTACTTATGGAAAATCCCATAAGCCACATGTAGTGTAGGTAGTCAAGTAATTTCAATATAATGCCTTGGCCATCTTTGGTCCTTCTTCATATGTAGAAACACAGTATAGGATTTGCTAAATTTTGATTTGCTAAATTTTCTTGATTATTTTAATTTATATTTCTTTATTCAATGATCATTTTTAAACTATTAGTCTAATCCTAACTAGTCATTCAACTAGCATTTGTTAAGTTATCTGCTATGTACCAAGCACTGTGCCAAGTGCTAAGATACAAAAAAAGGGGGGAAGACATTTTGGATCCATGTTTGAAGTGAGGTCTTCATAAAATCTTAAAATCGAATTAGATGAGTAAAAATATCCTCAACTTAGATCAAACTTTTCAGAATAAACATGTCTAAAACATTCTCACATATCACATTTTTCTGGTCTAATCCCTGTTAAAGTCTAAAAGTTGTCCTCAGTCTTTATATTACTTAGTTGGATGAGTTGCCAAGGCTTTCTAAGGCTGATATTTCCATTCACAGATATAAAAATTTGAATATTTTCAGAATTGTTGCTGCTCCACAAGTGGATGTGCTCTGGGAATTTACCTTCCAGTTATTTGTGACACAGTTCAATGTTGTAGTAACAGGATTTATTATTAGCATTGATGGTAATGCAGTATTTTGGTACAACTTGTGTTGCCTCAAGAGGAACACACCATAGAGTATTGGTCCTAGTTTGGCTGCTTGTTTTCTTTGCTTTGCCTTTGTTGTTGACCCAATTACCAAGTGGCAGCATTTGGAGACAGGGCAGGAGACTTGATAGCCCAACGAAGCCTGCAGCCTCTTAGCTGGATCCTTCAGGGTTTCTTCTATTCCATAGTAAGACCTCAGCTCTTGCAGGCCTATAAGCCCATTCCAGCTGGCGGGCAGCAAGGAGACCTCTGCCTGATCCTGACTAGTAGTAGTATTCCCTGCAACTCCCTTGATTCCTGTTGTCTGCCAAGCCCCCAAGAGGCAGTGGGTGAAGCTGCCTGGGAAGGAAGAAGCTCTAAGGATGAGCAGCCTTGACCTAAAGACAGCAGAAAACCAGCTCCTGTTCACTGCTGAGACCCACCCTGGCCCCTGCAAACGGTCTTGCATGCATGCTGACTCAGGCATCACTTCCCATAGTGACAGCTACATGAAGCATTCTGCTTATTTCTCCATTTTTTTCCTGTTTTCCTCCGGTCTATCAATAATAAATAAAATTTTATTGTATAAATGTTGCTTATATTTGTAAAATTTAAAAAATCAGTATTTTTCCATGTTTTACAGAATAAAGCAATTACTGCACGTGTCAGAAACTTGTCGGATACAGTAGTTGGTCTTGAATCATTTCTTGGTTCTGAGAGAGAAGCCGATTCTCTATATAAGGATTTCCATGGTAAGTACCATTATTTAGTACTTGGCAATATCTTGTCCAATTGTAATGTCTGTGATGCACCAGCATTTGATTTCATTTCAAGTATACTTCTTAACCGGTACCTCTTTTTTAACTAGTCCTGAGTTAGGCTATTTTTCAGCTAAGTACATTAAGGCTGCAGAAAAGCCTAGCCACTCCTTGCATGTTGTCAGGCCCTATTACTAAGGCACAGCTCAGTCAGATGTACATTTTACCAGGCAGGCTCTGGGGAATTCACATGGAGAGGAGATTTGGCAATAATTTGAACAGGGAGCTAAAATTGCAGTGAAATCAATAGTTTTCATCTGCCAGGTTTCAAACTGAAGTAATAACTTTATCCTTAAGTGAACAAATGTGTACATATTTTTTTTATTGAAAATTGGCTATGTACAAAGTTTGCTTGTCCCAGTAGTTTTTCTTTTCACTTGCAAAAAATGTTATTTGTCACACACCATCTCTTTTGTTAAATAAATTCACAATAACTTTGGCCTAGTTGAGCAACAACAGATTAGTTTCTTAGTTTTAATTGATTTGTTCCTATGCATGTAGTTAGTCATTTGGTAACCAAATTTTTAAAAGTTTAAAAAAAAGATTCTTGTAGTAGAACTGCCAAAAGACTAGAAGCTATGCATGGCTCCTATCTAAAATGGATACAGAAAACTGAATAGCAAACGGTTTTTAAGCTAATCCCGAATGGTGCCCTGAGTTTGCATAAATTACCGATGTGATGATTGTGGCAGTCAGCTCTGTGGTCCCATGGAAACCTCCTGCTCAGCGGCTGACTGCAGCTCATTGGAAGGAAGCCTGCTAGAAGCCTTCGAGACAGTGGCCCTGCTTCGCAAGAAATTGGGTAGAGATAATAAGAAGGACAGTAAAGACAACAGATTCCACCTGGACTTTCTGAAGTCAGTGTCCACACTCTCCCATCGTCAGTTTATACTGTCCTTCCAATAGCTACTTGAAGAAATGAGCGTGGACCAAAACCTCCTGCAGAGATTACTTGCCTCCTGATCACCTGCTTGTGTCAGAGCTTCCTGTGTGACATGTCCACACTGTCACGCTATGGATTTATCCTTAGAACTAATCATTCTTATGAGGAGAGGAGAATTTAAGATTTTTTTTTAAACACAAGGGATTTTTTTTCATGTTCTTTGAAAATATTCATGTCAAATATTGAGGTTTTTGTTGTTGTTTTGGCTTTTTGTCCGTCCATTATAATGTAACCATTATAAGCCTTAAGGATTGAAGATATTGATGCCATTTTGGTATTTAAGTAGCCTACCAGACCCTCGTGATTAAAATTGGGTTCAAAGTTAATATGGTCTGCTCTTTGTTGCGTATTGGGCAGTGAAGGCTGAGGATTAGGCTGCGCTCTGCTGCTCAGAGTTTTCAGCTGAAGTTATTCATTTCACTCTGCAAGAAACTCAGATGTACTAGCTAGCCAAACAGCTCTGTAGGAAAAGGGCCAGAGGTCAGAATAAGTAACAGTCAAATAAAAGGATGACGACCAGGCAATTTTATTCCAATGAATTTGCTTATTGAAGTAAGTCTGAGATGGTGCTTACTGTACTTTTTAGTTTCAGAACTAAGGGCTATGTGCCCAAAACTTACCTCTAAGCTAGGTAATAGATAAATTTTTTTCCAAATAAGAAATTCCTCTTCTTCCTCCCCCCTGCACTAAAAAGGCCATTTATTTTGCTTGAGAATATTTTTCTATAGATCCATATAGTACAGTTGAAAGTTAGTGAAGTACACTATACAGCACATTCCTCCTCCAAAGCCCCAAAACAAATCGAAATGTCTAAACATTGCTTTTAAAAAAAATGTATGTAATAGCAAGTATTCTATCATCAAATCTCTCGCTTAATATAGTGCAATTTGGAATTTGCTTCTCCCTTGCTTAGAGTTCAGATGCCTTGGAATGGAAACTACTAAATAGGAAATAAGCTGAGGCAGAGGAAAGTTAGAAAGAACATTCCTAGTTTTCATCTGTGGAAAATGACCCTTGAAGGGTTGTTCAGAAACTACATTAAGCTGCACTAAAACCATCCAGTGTCCTTGTCAGAAAAAATCAGCTTGAGTTTCTGTTGACAAGAGAGGGCAGAGCTCCCGGTCTGCCCAGTGCTGCTATAAAGCCCCTCTCAGCTCCAGAGAGGTCTGGCATGCCGCAGAGACGTGGGGCTTGGGATGGCATCGGGGCTCACGTTCCATCCTCGAGTGTGCTCTGAGAGGGCATTTCCTAGCCCAGTTTGTTCAAGTCATTAATAAGGTGCACGATGAAATAGTTTTCATTAGTGCTTCCCCGGTTATCAGTCACCCCCAAGCCTTGTTTTGCCGGCTGCTTACTGGTGCATTTAATAAAATAAAGATCACTCAGTGGTGCAGTGGGCAGCAGGCAAGGTGATAGCCGTGTTTGCTTACTGTAAATACAAGCGGAAATCACACACAAACCGGCTGTAGTTTTGACAAGTATTAAGATCCCTCTTTACATCTGTACTTCTGTACCAAAGTGCAATTAGTTTTCCTCGCACAAGGATTTCTGTTTATCTTATTCTGCTTGATTACTTGAGTATAATCGCACCGTTTGCTTCATTGCTCCTGGTAGTAAGCTCCAGTTTAAAAAGGGGAGGATGCGTGTGTAAATATACAGAATTCTGCTGTCAGACTCTCTAATTTATGCATCTGATGACAGCGTTTTCTCAATTTTTTTCTTTTAATTTCCTTTCTGCAAGGTTTGATTCACATACACCAGATCCCCCGGCTCAATAGCCTGATTGGCGATGTGTCCGACACGAAGGACCTTGCTTTCAAACTCCAAAGGAAGGTCTTCACCATTGAGGTAAGAGACAGAAGCCCCTCTGCTTCTGTGTATTCTGAAAGGAAGTAGTATCTCTGATCTTTATGTGTAATTGTAGGGAATACTTTGCATATTTCTCTCTTTTGTTTGGGGGGATGATTTCTGAACTCTTTTGGTAGAGTTTTTATATTATTTTTGCTCTGTGAAAATATTCATGATTTTATTATACAAAATCAGATAAAATTAATTTTTGGTTTTAGATGTGTAAAAAAAAAGCTGTAAACTTGGTTAATAAATATAAACAGCTCGCTTCCGAAGATACCAGGAGAAATTTTACTTAAACGTGAATGATTCACCCTTGCTTGTGGGTGGGAAAGTAGCTTCTTGCTGTTGCCCTCGTAGGGAGGTTTTCATTTGTGAGAGATGCACCTCCTGGGGCTGCAGCGCTCAGGGAGGAGTTGAGATCAGCATTTGGAAACCGCTTTTCTTCCCTGTTACTAAAGTCACCTTTAACTCTTCTGTGTCATTTTAAATGTGGTATCATTTACACTAATATCCTTAAGTAAATTTCTAAATTTAAACTTTTTTCACTGTATTTTTTATGTAAGCAGTACTGACAGAAGGCAGTAATATAAAAGATTTATTTCAACCTAATCTGGCAAAGAGCAGTGGAATATAGAACTATTAAGCTATATTTACCAATGAAATAAAGACTCGAGAGACACTAGCTAGACAGCATGGGGAGTGTGATGTGACAGTTATCGGTATACTGGGTGCTATTTTTTTTTCCTTTTTTTTTAACAAAGACATAAAACAGCCAAGCAGCCCTGACAAACCATTTTGTTTAATCTCTTTTCAAATGAAAAGCTTTTAAGCAGGCCACTTGTCTTAACTGCTTGAAACCATAAAAAGGGAGAATTGCCACCAATAAATTAGCATATTTTGTACTTCATCACCAAATGATGGTCAATGTGGCTTGGCACTGCTTTGGTGTTTGGGACTTCACCCTTAAGTGACCACTTTGGCCCTTCTCTGACCCTCTGGCCTCTTTAGCTGGCCACTTGATAAGGTAACTTAATGGTTCTCTCTCTTTTTCTCTTTCCCTTCACATTTGCAAGTAGCACTAACCTATAAATCATTGTAAGGGCCCTATCAAGTGACAAATTAAGGTGCCCTCCTCCTAATTAATGGTCATCAATGTCCTTAATTATCTAATCCTATTGAGAGCAGTTAATAGTTAATCAGGCAGCCAATTCTTTAAGCAGGTCATCTCTGCATGAGTGCTAGAAGTTTCTCATCTGAGGATATTCCCTTCAAAAGCCACTTAAAGCCAAATGAAGGAGACCACAGAAATAGTGATTCCTTTACTAATTTGTTTCACTTCTCCAGAGAGTCTTGAAATAGAACCCAACACTCTAATTGTTCAGGCATTGTTTCACTCCTGATACTTCTAAGATTTGTACCAAAACATTTATGCAACAGTTTTAGAAGGATAAAATTTTAACTTTATTCCACATAGAAAAGCAGTGCTTGTAATTTTCTTTTAAGTTAAATTTACATTTAATAATATAGATTGATTTTTTTTTTCTTAGCATGATCCCAGACTCACAAGATGGTTTTCCTGACAGCCAACTCTAAGGTTGCCACTTCCTGTTGCTATAAAAACCTAGCCAGGAGGCCCCCTTTCAAAGTATTCTAGTGACCCAGGGACAGAACAATATGTTTCAGAGGTGTTCTGAACTCTTTGAAAGAAAGAAAAAAACCCACTATTGTTCTGAAAATAGACAGATTAAACACTTAGATGAGGTCAACCAACTTATTTCAGGTAGGGCTTCATTTGAGTAAGTTCAGGTCTTAGAGGGAATAAATTTTCTGCAGTGGGAGCCGAAGGTGAATCCAGGTTATTGACATTGTACCTACACTGGATTTTGCCAGGGTAAAGAAGTGGCATTTTGAAAGGAGGCAAACAAACAAGAGCTTTTTGAAATTGCAGAGGCAGAAATTACTTGAGATCCATCAAAATGGCATATTTAGCACATTTCTGTCTAACAGTCAAATCAGTATCTTTTTGTAGTTTGTAATCATACAAAGTTGTGCATGAGGTAATTTGTCTCTGCTACCATTTTCAACATAGCCATGAAATAAAAATATTCACATAATTGGTAACTAGTCCAATAGAATAGTGTCAATGATCATGCAGTACACCTAAGATTAGATTGTGTCCTAAATACCACGTCGAAGTCATATAGTGTAAAGTATATGTCTAGAAGGATGAAACCAAAATCTTTTTTGAATTCATATTTTTAAAACTGAGACAGAATTGATTGTGATTTGAAAGTACGTTTCTCAGGAATTATGTTATTGAAAAAATCATTCAACAGGTGGCGTATTTTTTAATATGGAGCTAGTATAAATCTCTTTTAATTCTTAAGCATGCTGTCTAAAGAAACAAACCCCACCACAACCTCTGACATCTTCTATAGTTTGAAGTAATGTTCAGTAATGAGTCTTATGCTCTTTCTAATGGAACATTGCATTCAAAGAGGAAGATCTGTCTTCTTTCCATAGAGACAGTTGTTGCACAGGGCTCCTGAGCAAGAATACAACCTCATCCCCAGTGTCCCTGAGGGGGCAGAATTTGGGAGGGGGAAGGCAGGGTGAAATGAGTGAGGAAATACCCCAGCCTAAGATTATTTTGAACACCTTTTTCTCCTTTTTTTGAATCCCTACATCAGCCTGTTCCTGTTTGTCTTTATATATGTAAAGAACGTGAAAAAATGGTTTGGTCATCTCACTCTCCTTTGTATGAGAGTGATTTTTATCAGGTCTTCCCTTTCATTAGACTGTAAGCTTCTGAAGGGCAGAGCCTCTTCCATTCTGTCCTATATCCTCCAACAGGATGCCTTGCGCAGATGCCTAATCAATGTTCGATGAACACATGTTTTGGCAACAGCCACTTGAAGAACTGGTGTTTCTTAAGTACTTATGTTGTGCCTGAAGGCTATGTGTGGGAGATAGCAAAGAGCTGGAAAAACCTGGCCTCCGATGGTTTCCTGGATATTTGGAAGTGGTTGGAGGAGAGCCTTTTTTTCTTGTTTTGAACTAGGAAGATATGGCCTGCTGTTCTCCCAAACTCAAGTTGAAGAATCTGTTGGAATATAATACCCTCTGTTCTCGAGCATTGTGTCAACCAGCACTCTCTAGAATGATGATAATTTGTGATCCTAAAGATAACAAGGGGCTGTGAATACTTAGATGAACTACAAAAATGTCACAAGCCATACAACCAAGGACTTAGGCCTTTTGCATTACCACCTGGTGATGACAGATCCTTATGATCAGCTCGTAACCACTGAGAAAATAGTTTTGCTTAGATGTTCCTAAATCTGTATTTGCTAATGATTCCCTACTTTAGCTATTGCTGTCAACCCATTGTGACTATGAGGGCAAGGCTTTGGAAACCTTAAAGTGCTATAAAAATGTGAGACAGTATTATTGTTCCTAAAAGAAAATGAAATGTGATTTTAAAAGACATTTTAGCTCTTTACTTAGTCAATTTTGGACTGTTTCTGGGTTTTCATTTGCAAATGTCATTCAGCCAGGCATTATTCCTGCCTGCTATCATTATCATTTTCAAGATCCCAGCTTAACACATTCTGCAGTTATCCCTTCCACATCACAACTTTTCCCCATCGAATATATCACAGGTCGGCATAAGAAATTAAATGGGAATTTGGGGGGAGTTTTGCAGAACCTGCAGATGATACACAAAGGCCAGCAGATGACGCAGAAAAAGTTTAGAAACACAGAAATACATAAAATATATGCATAGTATTGTATAATATCAGCATATTTTATCTTTTAATACCATAATAACTAAGACTTCATCTCTTCTACAAAGGGAGGGGCAGAAAATTTTATGAGGATTTTCTAGAATACAGGGACACCGTGCCCCTGACCCCCATGATGTCCAAGGGATAACTATAATAGTTTAAAATTTACACATCTCTGCTAAAGTATTACTCCAAAGCCTCATGGCATGGAGTTCCAGTTCCATCAGGTTCTACCAGGACAAAAAGCTTTGAATGCAGCAAGAGACCAGATTTGTGTTGTCAACAAGCCTGCAAGTTTTTATTAAGTATCTACTATGTGCCAGACACTGTACCAAGCACCAATGATACAAAGAAAAGCAAAAAGTTCCTTCTCTCCTGTTGCCCACAGGCTGACTGTCTGAGTGCCAGACTAGTGGAAGGCAGAGATGCCCACCATCATTGTGAGATTCTAACTTTAGATTGTGTGTAGAAAAATAAATGACATTGAGTGTGCATGTGTCTATGCCTACGTATGTATATATGTAATATATATACATATATATATATATGACATTGTCATGTGCTTTTAAACCAAAAGCGAGAATATTAATTGTTTTATAAGATGTAAATATATGGGTCTGTCGCCTTAAATGAAGTATGAGAGGAGCTCCAAGAATTATCTTGATTAAGCCTTAGCTCAGCTTCGATCACAAATTGATACCAGCTAAGAAAACCTCAGTTGATGTACGTATGCCATCAAAGAGAGATTCTATCCTAACATTACATCAATTAACAAGTAGTTATTGAACTACTGTTGTTATAATCAAGGCAGCTAGGTGGCGCAATGGAGAGAGCGCTGGGCCTGGAGTCAAGACCTGAGTTCAAATGTGACCTCAGACCCTTACTAGCTCTCTGATCCTGGTCAAGTTGCTTCACCTCTGTTTGTCTTAATCCACCGGAGAAGGAAATGGCAAACCACTCCAGTGTCATTGCCAAGAAAACCCCCTAGACATTATGGGTGTGTGTTGTGTTCCACAGTCACAAAGAGCTGGACACAACTGGAACAACAATGGTTTTTATAATGTCCCTACATAATAGGAATGATGCTGAAGACCTTTCCTTGTCTTCTACACCCCTCCACCCTGCCCCCGGCCCGGTCCCCAGCCTCACTACCATTAGTGCTTTCCCTCTGGGATCACTTTGCATTTATATTGCCTATGTCCTGTGTATACATAGTTATTGACATGCTTTCCCCACTAGAATATGAACTCCTTGAAGGCAGAGAATATATTATGGCTTTTCTTTGTATCCCCAGTGCTTAACATGGTTCCCAGCTTAAGTGTTTTAATAAAATGCTTGCTCTGATTGACTGATATTAATGTAAGCAGTAGAATAAATCATCATTGTAATAATAACGTAATACGACCTGATCATATTCAGTAATTTTAATTGATGAAATACTCACCTTTTGATATGCTCTAGAAGACCAATAGGACAATAACATGTTAGAACATTTCATTGTGTTCCAAATATCCTTATTGTGGTCCATGAACCAGCTTTTTAGCTCTGGAGCATATTTTAAACCCAAATGGAAAGAAGATAGAGAATCACTGGCCTGTGGGTATGTTTATAAAAGAATTGGCATAGAGTGGGGAAGAACAGATAGTTTTATAGGCCACAGGTGTGTCACTGCCCAGAAAGTGTGGAAAAATATTATGGTAAAGCATCGTTTGCTCCCAAGAGAATGAATTTAACACATGATAGTGGAAAACAAGGGTTAATACACTTTTGAGATGATTGAGCAGCAAGCATTTAACAGGCACTTCTGTTATGTGCCATGCTCTCTGCTAGGCTCTAGATGGTATTTTAATTGTTAATCTAAGTCATTTTAGTTATCAGAGTTAAAAAAAACAATAAAACTTGTACGCTGTTTTTGTCAGAAGTCAACCAAGGTCAAAGTTATTGAGTGATGATCATAATCTTAAGTTTTTCTATGTAATATATCACTTATTCTGTTGCCACTTGCAACACTTTTATTCTCAATGTTAATGTATAAAGGTTATATGTTTTTGGTGATATAGGTACAGTAGTGGTACATAATCTTCCCAAAATTCCTAGTGCTAAGGTTAATAATAGAGTGTGTATATTTCACACATCATAATAGACCTTTCAAAAGTGCATACCACCTTAGGGGGACACAATTTTGAAGTTGACCTGTCTAATCCTATTTCTTTCTACTTTGGAATCTTAATTAGAAGAGATAAAAACCATCATTTGACTAAATTATTGTCTTGAATCTGTAGCAAAAGGTATAATCCGCAATTGGGCCAATTAGTGTACCCCGTAGTTAGCTATGCTGAGGCAGGCGACTTGATTAGATCTGACACCGTCGTAGTTCCCACTGATGTTTTGCCAGGTATGATGGTCAGACTTCAAAGAGCTTGAGGCATCAGCAGGGCAAGGTTTGGAGGCCAGCTTAGGTCCGGTTGTTAATCTCCCTGCTAAAACCACAGCAGCTCTCCACCAAAACAAGCTTACACGACACAATCATGCGGTATTAAAGTTTGGGTTGAGTCATGCCAATTTGCCTTTGATTTTCTGATGATTGACTAGAAGATGGCTATATGACTAGACACATACTGAAAGTTTACTGATTAGGTAAGTTCCCCAAATATTTGAAATATTTTTACTTCTTATTTAAATGTTATGACAACCTCCTTCTCCTAATGAAACACCTAAATAGATTATGATATTGGTTCTTTAGAAAGGATGATAATGAATGCTTTCTTTTTTCACTGGAATCCTGAGTCCCAATTTTTCAGCTTGCCACCTCCCTGTAAGAATTGATTTGTCATTATTGTAATAATTCCATAAGGGGAATGTGAAAGGAAATTGTCTCTAAAAGGTAAGCTTTTAAAATCTCTTACCTCATTGAGGGGAAAACAATTTTTTCCTAAGTCATTTATGTCCACTTACAATTTTTTAGATAAAGGAAATTTCCTCATAATTATTTTCCACTTAAATGTTGAGTAAAGTGCTGTTCCGCTGATGTGATTACATAAGTGTTCCTTTCTTTTCATTCCGATTTGTTGAATTATTGCACTAATAGTGACATGTTTCCATTCTGAGAAGAGCCTGGGGCAACGTTAGTATTATTCCAAGTGATTGAAGCTGCCATCTTGCTGACTTTCCCTTCGGCGGCTCAAGGCCTGTTTACTTTTGTACTCATTTCACATGCTTCCGCGGAGTTTTTCTGCCAGGACATCGTTACCTAGTTTGACAAGATAGCTAAAGTAAATTTATGTTTGGTGAACTGGATTTTATGTCTATATGTTAATAACTACGTAGAATTATTAAACTTATAGTTTGGAGAATCAGAGAAATTCGAATCTGCGAAATATGTATTATAATGTTAGTAAATTGTTTTGTTGCTGTGAGTGGTGCATTGTACAACAGAGACTAGACTTTAATCAGCAGTCTTGGATTCAAGTCCTGCTTTTGGTACTTAAGTTGTGTGACCAGAGGCAAGTCACTTAATTTCTCTGAACCTTAGTTTCTTCATCTGCAAAATAAGAGATAATGATACCTATAGTACTTATATAATGGGGTTATTATAAGAATCAAATTTTTAAATGTGTTTCTAGCAATTTGGAAATCTTGAGGTGATATAAAAATGTCCATTATAATTGTTTTATGTGAGTGGTTTTCAGACAAATTGTGATATTTTTTTTTGCAAATTTAACTCCTAGTGCCCTATTTTTAATAAAATATTTTGAAATTTTTGCAAATTAACTCAGAGGGCCATTCCAAAGAAATGCTAGCTTGTATCATTTTGTGCAAATTACATAGTATGTCAGTTAGATGTACTGGCTATTTTACAAATCTGTCTTGTTTAGTCAGCTGTTTTCATGGTGAGGTGCTTATAGAAAGCAGAGAAATCTGTTGATGCCAAGGAATTTCCCCAAAAGAGTGCCCATAGCCCAATAGAATGCCACAGAGCCCCTCCTTCTCCCTTTTGAGACCAGGATGCAAGGAAAATGCAAAACAGAAAAGAGCCTACCTCAGGCCCTTCCCCCATTGCCTGGATATAGCTGGGAAATATATAGCTATGATCCCAGGAGACGATGTTGGTGGTGATAGTGAGTAAAGGCACAACGATCCAACCCTTGTGGAAGCACCATGACCATTTAGCTGCTGGAGCTTCCATTGACACAGCCCACCGAACCAGATCTCCAGTATTTGTCTCTGTGGATAAGCTGTCCATTTAGATCACTGATGGAGGACATCACAGATCTGGATCTGCCATTTACTAACTCTGTGTCCTAGGGTTAGCCATTTAACTTTACTGACCTTTGATTTCCTCACCTGTGAAATGAGCAGATTGGACCTCTGAGGCCCTCACTAGTTCTAAAGCTATGGTCCTGCAAAAAGCATAAAAATAGATTAAGGTGCCTTGGAGAGTCATTGAATATACTTTGTCTCCCCATAGAGACACAGCTGACTTTACCTTTTTGTGGTACCCACAGTGCTAGGCATGGTAATAGACATATTAATAGGGCCTCATTGAATATGGTACCTTGCACATGTGGCTTAGCCATACTGGTAGCATCCAAAATTAAAGAAGTTACTGGTCCTTGCTATCAGTTACATTGGAAAATGTTGTATACCCAAAAGCCAGAAGTTTTGTATTTCTGAACTCCAGTTTGTAATCCTCCAGCTCTATTCAAAAGATTCTCTGTGAGAAATTAGATGACAAATTATGGAAAGATTTGGTATTATGCTGTAGCATTCATGTTAAAAGCTCCCCCATGTTAACAGTCTCTACTAATAACATACATTATAGAAGAAACTTTTATTCAATCAATTGTTATTTATCCTTTATTCAGCAAAGAGCACTGGATTAGAAGTCAAAGGACCTAGGTTCAAATCCCAGAGCTCTACTTGCCATGACTGTGAAATCTTAGGCAAATTACATAGCCTTCCAGGGCCTCAGTTTCCCTATCAGTAAAATGAAGGTGGTCTCTTTTATTTCCAAATTCCCTTCAAGCTATAGATCTGTGATCATTTTATCTAATTAAGAAGGCTGTAGGATCATAAATTTGAATCCTTTGATCCAGTGGAAACTACATTCTCCTGCAGACAGGATTCAGCCAACTAAAGGGGTAGGATGGGGGTTCAAAAGCTCCATTTCTTATTCAGGACATGAAATCCTGCTTTCCTTGATCAGTGAGTAGCGCTAATGTATTTTACAAATTTTTAACAATTTTATTTATAAATATAGCTACTGCATTTAGAATGAAATTCATTTCTTCCATTGAGGAAATACAAGAATTGATTGCATTATTGTCATTCTGCTTATCTCTTTTTGCAGATGTTTTTTACCTGGTATTTATATCACTGGGTTTAGCTTATGTAAGTCATTCCTTATATAGGCATTGAGCTGTACATTTTTCAGAGCACCTTAATATTATTTCATTTTAGCCTTATAATAACTCTGTGAAGTAAGTGAAAGATATTAAACTTATCAAATAAACGGTTTTCCACAAATTTCATTTTCTATCTGTCCAATTTTGTTACCTTTTGTTCAATGCAGATTTTAGGTGCCACCTGCAACTCATCCATTTTGAAAGTCATGACATTTTCCTCTCTTCAGTAATCACTATCATTTGCTATAGACTTATTTGGGTAGTGTTTTTATATTAAAATATTAAACCATATGTCTTTCTGCAATGGCCTAACATCTTCATTCTTAATGCAGAATTAGTGGAAATTTTTATGTTCTGGTATATAAAGGGATTTGATAATTCTTTAACAGATGGGAAACTAAATGTAAATGGTTGGTTTTTAAAAATATTTAGACTACAGTAATTGATTAGAAAGCAGTGTGTTCTGAGTATGGTATCTATGATAGTTTCCATACTTTTCAGTGTTACTATAGTGAGATAGCCACATATCTCTGCGTATGTAGTTTTACTCAAGGACTAATAGATAAATTGTTTATTACATTTCATTTAAAAGTCTTTTGGACGTTGCCTAATGTCCACATTGGGAGAAGTTGAGATCATGTTGTTTAGAAGAAACCAAGATTGAATAGTGTCAACTTTAGCAGCTAAACTCTTTTAATTTATTCATTCATTTTACATGCATTTTTAATCTATCTATCCCTCTCACTGCCTCTCTTCTTTTCCCCCAAACCCGCCATTAAACAAAAAACAATGAAATACAAAACCCTCATCATAAGCATGCATAGCCTAGCAAAACAAATTCCCGCATTGGTGATACCCCAAAATTTGTCTCTCTGCCTTTAAATTCTTTACCTCTCACATTGGACGTGAGTGGAATGTTTCATCTTCAGTCTTCTGGACTTGCAGTTTGTCATTCTATTGATCAGAGTTCTAAAGTCTTTCATAGTTGATTTTCTCTATATTGTTGCCGTCATATAAATTGTTCTCCAGTTTCTGCTCACTTCACTCTTCATCAATTCATGGTGGTCCTTCCACTTTCCTCTATAACTTTTCATTTCATCATTTCTCAGTATTTCATTGCATTCATATACCATGATTCGCTTAACCTTAGCCATTCCCTAATAGGAAGGCAGCTCCTTAGTTTCCAGTTTGGGACTGCTATAAAAAAAAACAGATATAAATATTTTTGTACATAGAGATTCTTTTTTCTCTTTCTTTGATTTCTTTGAGGTATAGTCCTAAGTAGTGGTTTAGCTAGGTCAAAGGGTATGCACAGTTTAGTCACTTTTGGGGCACAGTTTCAAATTGCTTTCCAGAATGACTGGACCTAGCCACTAAACTACTGCAGCAGTACTTGCTCTAATGGAAAATTTTAGGGTAAATATAAAATTCTTTGCAAAATTGCTTTGATCATAACTCTTTGCTCCAAGCTACATTTGATGTAGTAGCCAGTTCAGGTTCTTTTTTATCTAGTATGGTGTAATTCACTGAATTGTTTTGTCAGGGGCTGTCAGGCTAGCCTACCATTGTTAAATAAAATCAAACTAAATCATTTTGGCATGAGCCTTCCAGAAATCAGGCACAAAATATGAAGGGGGAGAGGTAAAATTGAGTATTTTATTTCACTTTCATAAAAGACTGCCTGGCAAAAGTTTATTATGTTCTTTCAGAAATTTTTGAAGAAACAAATTGAAATTTTACTTTAAGTTTTGAATTATCTTAAAATCTTTTTGCTCAGACAAAATAATGCTTGTAATGCTATTATGTAGTTCTTTATTTTTTCTGTGTGGGACAAACTTTTGACACCCATTGGAAACTAAAAAGTATTTGTGCCATACAACCATTCCAGAATTAAAGGAAAAAGTATACTCCTGGAATGTAAATACTGTGAGATATTATCTTTGACTGCTACCAAGAATGAAATAAGTTAAGAAATTTATTTTTCATAAATTTTCATTGTTTTTCATCAAATATTGCATGAAATGTTACATTATTGGTTCAAAAAAATGTTTTAAGTCTCATTTATATTCAGAAAAACTTCAGTGAACAACATACCAGATTTCTAAATATTCATGACTTTATGTAAATGAAAGTAGACTAAAGGTTTACCTTTCTAGGTTATAGTATTTAGAAGATATTACTATAGTTTGCATGTCATTAAATGCCTTAGCACTTTACATCCGTATGTTTTACTAATATAACACTTTTAATTTTGTCATCTGTGTTAGTATGTGATCCTGAGAAATATTTTAAATTTCAGTACTGTAGCTATGGCATAGCTTTGAAAAAGCATGTAACAAAGCCACCCTGGTGCAATTAAAGGTCACTTGTCCATATTGTAATGGACTACTCATTTACAAGATCTGTGTTAAGGGTCAGTGTTACAGCATGAAATGGATTGCCCTTGTGGAGGCAGTAAATAAATAGGTCAGCTTAGCTTGTATTCAGGAGGCAGAGAACAAGGTTAGCACAGCACTACTTTATTAATATTTTAACAAGCAAATTGTCCAAATGTGGAGAAGAGCCAAATGCATTGCTGTTATATCCTTAATGTAGATAATTAAAGAAAATATTTAAAACATGTAATCCTTGCATTCAGAGAAACTTTATTTTTTTATTCACATGTAATCACGAGCAAAGTTGAATCTATTTAATCTGTATATGTGTGTGTGTATTTATTTTCATGAACAGTAAAGAAAAGCAAGCTTGAAAAAAGTTAAAGGACACAAGAAACACAGAACACTTAGGCTGTTCAAATTTCCTTTAATGTTAACACCAATATGTCTTCTAAATGGTTTATGAGAATCATATACTCCATTTTTGTATTCCAAAGTACAAAATTTTTTTAACATAAGGAGGAAAAGCACAGGTTATGGATAAAACTAATTACCTTTTACCAAATATCTATCATAGCTCATAAGATCATTTATCTAACCCCCATCAGTCCTCAATTAAGTGTCAACATGATGGTGTCCTGTACAAAATAAGCAACATATTTTGTATTGAATACTTTTTGGAGTATCTGGTTTTTCATAAATCAAGACTTCAGAACAAGTTTAACACTGGTGCCAAGATAAATTACTTTTTTTTAATCTTCTAAGTGCCAAAATAGTTAGTTTTGGCAGTAGGATTCACTGATTTTAAAATCTATTTAAATTCTCTTTCATATTAAATGTTTCATAATAAAAAGCCATTTTATCTCTATCGCATTTGTGATTTTCGCTTTCCAAGTCAGGGTGATTTGAAAAATGAAATAATGAAACAAATACATATACACACACATACAAACCAATTATATCCCTAAGTATTTTAAAGTTATTGTGAGTCACTAACATTGAAAAAGCTTAAGACACTGTATTCAGAGCAATCTATTTCCAGTGTGTTCAATTAAAGTTTTCAGTAGTAATATTTTAATTTGAAGAGAATGAATATTACCTCATTCTTTAAACTCATTGTACCTAATTGCCTGCCTATGAGAATGATGCCCCAGTATCATGCTCCAGGTGAAGCGTGCTGCTAAAAGCAGCACCCAATCCAACCACCCTCAAAGTGTTTCCAAAAGAAATGCTCAGCCTCGAAAGTCCTGGCCGTTACTCCAAGAATATGCTCTCTCTCTTTGTTGGTTGAAAGAAATCTCAAACTGACACATTGCCAAAATGGCGGCCTTGGGAATCCAATCGCACTCCTAAAGGTGCTGAAGCCCTTCAGTGTACTGAATTGTCCTTCCGTGTCCTGGAGTCGTGAGGAAAGCTTTATAGTTTTTATGCCATGAGCCCAGAGAGTCTCGGAGTCCCCAGGCTCCCGCATGTGTCTTTGAACATTATTGTGCGCTGTCTACACCCAATTAAATGTGGTCCGAACCTCTGAGTTCTTACCATATAAAAAGTGGGTCCTCTAGTGTGCTTCCAAAGACTTAAGTGAGTTTCTAGAGATACTTGTTTGCTTTTAGGGAGTAGTGTAAAGAAAATGAAAATTTGATTCCATACGTTCTAGCAGTTAAATGTTAGTTGACTGACTGACTCTGATATAACTTGAATAGAGAAATATCATTGTTTAACTTCATGTTACAAAGTGATACATTTTTGAGGTACTCTAAGTTTTAGCATCATCTCATTTTATTTCAATGTGGGAGTGATTTAAATAAAATAGAATAGTCTTAATAGAATGAAATGCAAATTTTATGATCTGTGTTAGAAATCATGACTTAAAAGGCACCTCCAGAAGAAAAGCAGGGCTACAAAGGGCAACTCAGTTTGGGCCCAGGGTGGATCTGTCAGATGAAGTAGTAAGAAGAATATAAGAAGGCCCCAAGCGGACAAAAACCAACCCAGATTCCCAGATCCAAGGACACTCCCTTTAGCCCAACATTTACCTGTTGACATTGACATGTCCTGGCAGCCTAAATTTTATGCTAGGCTGTAGCTGCCCTGTAGCTGCCCAGGGGCACGGGAGGGGAAATGGGTCCCCACTTCAGAATGTACAGTTCTCATCAGGAAGCCCTTTCCCTAACCCCAATTACATATACAAAGTTAAGCTTGAAGGATGTGATGGTTGCTTAGTATATTGAGTATAGTGTTGGATGCTTTGTCGTCCTATTCTGCTCCCAGGACCATGGGCACTTTAGCATAACTTTTTAGTATCCGGATCCTTATCTTACCACTGCTTCTAGGTTATAACAGTAATTTATATCACATTAAAAAGTTTAAAGTGATTTTTATACATGATCCATTGATCCTCAACAGCAACCCTGTGAGTGACTACTACAACATTCCCATTTATGGATTATGAAGCTGAAACTCAGAAGGATTAAGTGATTTGTCCCAGGTTCTAGTTAACCATAAGGGACAGACTTCCAACCTAGAACCTCCCCAATTTCACTTCTCTATAGCCAACTACCTTGGGGACAGGATCTTTTTCTTCCTGGTATCCCCAGCACCTAAGAACAAGCATTGTTCACAGTAGCATATTAATAAATGCTTACTAAATTGAATTAAATTCTTGCTTTGAGTTAGCAGGGTGGGAAGCACAATAGAGAGAGAAGATACATCCGATCTTCTCCAGTGTTTAAGGCCACATTGGTACAAAATGTCAGCATGCAGCCTTGGTTTTATCTCATTTACATTTGCTAGTTCTTGAATGTGTTTATAGATGTTATTGAAATATTTTGAAAGATTTATGAATTTCATTATTAATTTTACTCATTTAAATGTGACTTTCAGTTTAAGAAACGACTGTACTGCCTGGAATTTGGATGCTGATAATGACAGTTAAAAAGCAGTCAAGTTGCTTTTCCATGGCAATTCAGTTTTTACACATATGTTATTGTGAACCACTGAGATGTCTTCTTTTAGACCCTTGGGGTACGTGGAGTGTTCTCATCCTCACAGCTTTCTTGAATACACAAAGCTAGCAAGTCCTTAGGCTCCATGTGGCCCTTTGATTTCAATTCAGTAAGTTCTCTAGAAAAGTATTTTGGTCAAGATAGCAATGTAAAATTGGAGAGAATATTTACCTGCATAATTTATAATTCAGTAAAGAAGGAAAGTCTAAAGTGAAATTTTAGAATTTTGATAAACTTCACAATTCCCTTGGCTATGAACTGTTTCTACTTTGTCCATTTTATCAACCAACCCAAAAATAACATTCTTCTAACTTAATAACTATGCTTTTAATTCCTTATAAAAATTGATAGGAGAAAAGAGTATAAATATTGAATATTTATAGATATCATATGCAACTGGTGCTTCAGAGCACTATATAAAATAAATTAAATTTAAATTTTGCTTTAATATTGAGAGTGAGTACCTTTGGTGCAAGTTTAATATATTTCCATTTGTTTTCTCAGTGTCCATGTATATAATGAAAGAACACATAATCTTCCTGTTCAGATTGAATTCTGCTCCCCGTTCCATGGAAAATCTAGTTATTTATTGCTTCCATCTATATAACTTCTTCAAGACAGCCAGTTTGAGAGTGATTCTAGCTTTGAGTTTACTGTCTTGGCTCTCTGACTGTAGAGCAAGCATTTGTTTGGGGGTCTGAAGAACTGAATTCACCTCCAGTCTGTGCCACTTATGCTCTGTATGTGACACTGTGGGGACCTTGCTTCTACTGTTCAGGGCCTTTACTTTCTTCATCTTTAAAATGAGGGGTTTGAACTGGATGTACACAAAGGTTTTAGCCACTCCTGTGTTCATAAGTATGTTCTTTTTATGGTGTCAGTTTCATCAGTATCATTTTCGTTTAGAGCCTCAACTAGAGAAAGGCCAATTGGATTCTTCCAAAATCCTTTAGAAAAAATACTTTTCAAGATAATGTGATAATTTATAATGTTATAGAACAGTGATTATAGAAAGCCTGTAACAAAAATATGCTCTCAGCATGTTTCTGTTTCAGTACCCAAATTTCATTTTTTGTTACACTGAAAGCAAGGTTCAAAGACAGCATTATGAAAGCAGGTTTCCTTAAAGTACTTTCACCTATGTTTAGT
Source organism: Trichosurus vulpecula (assembly GCF_011100635.1). Classification (NCBI taxonomy): domain Eukaryota; kingdom Metazoa; phylum Chordata; class Mammalia; order Diprotodontia; family Phalangeridae; genus Trichosurus; species Trichosurus vulpecula. The sequence goes on from NC_050578.1 coordinate 243,088,424, forward strand.
GTAGTGTTGGAGGTTTTGAATTGTATTTCTGCTTTAGATTACATGCTGCTATGTTAAATTATAAATCTAAAAAAGTAATTAAAGGTAGAATAACCAGTCAGACTTGAATGCCAGTCCCTTTCTCTGTTCCTTTGGTTTTACTCTTATGAGCAGAAAAAAAACAGAAGAAAGTTCTCCATTGGTAGTTTCCATTTTTGGTTATATAAACCAAGCTGGTAGGCCCTGTTCCCAGCTGCATGCATCTCCAAGAGGTCAGCTTCAGCTTCGTAACTTTGTTGTGGGACTCGGGGGAGGGGGGGTTGCAGACCTGAGGGAATCTCCCAGGCAAAGAACTGAGATCCTATTCAAACTTAAGACATAATTATGTTATGAAAATAAGTTTCGGCACAACGAGATTCTTATTGAGCCAGAAAAGGAAGTGGGACACAAATCTTGAGGCATTCCAAATTAGGAAATTGAAATGAATTGAGTATCTTTTTATTCAAAGTAACTTTATTTAATGAATGTTACCAATTAACATTCCTTCTTAATTGTCAGCTGTGAATTCACACATGGCATTTTGAAGACTTTATAAGAAATAAAATATTTATGATTATTTTACTAATTTGCTCATAATTAATAAATAACCAGAATGAGAATTATTTTAAGTCACATGGAAAAAGGAACCAACTTCTTGTACTAAGCCTAATAAAAATGTTGTAAAAATACTCGTAAGCTTGAAAATCACACTAGCTATTCTTGTTTCAAATTCTGTTTAATATATTGTTCTGTATGATTTTATAATAAACAGATTATTCCTTGAACAGGAATTAAGAATAAAGCTGCCAGGAAGGGGTTTTGTTGTCAAAGTAGTTCCCGCCTCGTGTTTTGTAAGAGATTTCATGGTCCCATTGTAAAGAGTGGATGATTTAAAACGTGTTCGGAAGATAAGCTTTCCCATTGTCATTCATTAGGATGGATAATACTGAGTGACAAGTGCATTAGGAGTGACACAGAGAGAGAACTGTGAGATTTGTCAGAGCACATCACTTCAGGCACAGGAACTTGGAAGATGTCCCTTTTGGACCATTTTTGGCCTGAGTTAAGGGGACCAGAGCTTGCCTTTGATTACTTATAAAGGTGGGTGTCTATTATGAGGTGGAAGTAGAATATATTAGAAGGTATTCATAGTAGGAAGCCTTGCATTATTATTCCTAACCCCAGCTTACGATTTTTATCACATGCTGAATTTGACTTGAAAGAATTTAATTTCTGTATTGACTCATTTTCTCTTTTAAAATATGGTTAAGTGAAATTCAGTAGAATAAAAGATGCTCAAAATTCCCAAAAGTGTGATTTTTTTTGAAATTTTGTTACATATAAAAAAAGAGAAGCTTCTCTCCCTGTTGCTCAAGGTAAAGACTGAAAGTTATGACATTACTGTACATAACTTACAATGGCTTTTTAAAAATTTCATTACTGTGGAGATGCTATTTAAATATTAATCAATGAATAATTAATAATGTATGACTTTTTTGGTATTTAAAGTATTTTCAAACCATCACATACCTATCCATTTCAATTTTGAACATGTATTTGGTCATTTTTCTTGGCTGCCAACCAAATTTTGTCTCTGTATACCTTCTTGATACTAATAATGACTGAATTTCTGTTCCTTTGCATGCAAGATTTCCCACGTGGCTGTTGGGAGCTCAGATAAACTATCTATCATGATTGAGTACAACTAACCTGCCTTAATCAAACCACCTGATTGAAATTATTTTTGACAGTTCGCTTCTCCTTGGTGTGCCTGAGGTGAATATGGTTACAGACTATCGCTGGAAGGTTATAGTGGCTACTCCATATGCTATTTGTGTCGAGTTGTGGTTACCCTTTTAGAAGTAATGGAGATAGAGGAGCAGGAGTTAAGCATCAGTGCTTTCAAAAGTATTTTCATATTGTTTACACCACAATCCCCCTACTTATGTTTTGGGAAAGATTTTCAGCTATTGAAGTTGCTAGATACATGTTTGCATTGTAGTATGGTACACTGTACTACAGCATTAAGGTTCTGACGTCATTTGATCCATATTAAAAATAATTCTTCAATTCGCAGAACATTATCAAACAACAAGTAGGCTGCCCACTGAGCTTTACCAGAGTTTCCTGCTGCATCTTAATCAGCAGAGAAATTATGAACATACAGCAAGAAAGGATCTATGTCTGGCAAACAGAAATTCTTTTAAAATTAATATTCATATTCTCCTCATTTTGAAAAACTGATGGCAATGTAAATAGTCTGAAATATTAGACCTTGGCGATAGAAAATAGCCTAAGAAATGTTTAATTGTACTTGTGACTATGTCTTATTAACATTCACATTTGCTTTAGTGAAGACTAGAGTAAGCTGTGATGCCACCACCAAAAAATAACATCGTCCCTTCATTTTGTTTATGTTTAGCCTTCTTCCTTACATAAAGATCAGAAAATGTGAAACCCAGATGGGAAGGAATTAATATTATTTATCCTGAAAAGGGAAGACTGTAGTATATCTTGCTCACAGTCTTCAAGTTTGTAAAAGCCACACAGAACCTGAAAAATGGAAGTGTTGTGTTAAAAGGAAAACTTTGCTGATTTCAAGAGTTGTTCAACAAATGGGTGAGTTTTAAAAAGCTGTCACTAGTGTAAGATGAACCATGCTCCTTCATGAAGGTATTCAGATCAGTTACAGTCCAGCCATTAGACTCTATACATTAGTCAGATCAAACACCCTCCCCACCAAAAAAATTGCTCCTAACACATGGAGTTCTTAACTTTTTTGTGTGTCATGGGTGGCCCCTTTAGCTGTCTGGCAAAGTCACTGGAGCCCTTCTCAGAATAATATTTATTTTAATTCATACTTGAAGGAAACACTAAAGTTTTGTTAGAAGTTAATGAAAGGAAAACTACAGTATTATTTTTTCCCATCTAACTTCACAAATCCCCTGATACCTATCCACTCCTTTAAGAAAGTCAACAAGGTTAAGAACTCCTCTAAAATATCCGTTTTTATTCATTGACTGTTTATTTGAAGTATATGTTCTTCTTAGTGGTAATTTCTACTTTCTCTAATCTTTACCAAAGCGTGATGTAAACAATAATGAGCTCTGTACAAAATTGATCAGTCTCCTATAGCAAATAGCCATTAACCCATTTTGAAAATAAAGCAGCTAGGTAGTGCAGTGGATAGAGCACACTGGGCCTGGAGTCAGAAAGACCTGAGTTGACGTCCAGCCTTAGACCAGCTGTGTGACCCTGGGCAAGTCACTTAATCCTATTTGCTGCAGTTTCTTCCTCTGTAAAATGAGCTGAAGGAGGAAATGGCAAACCACTCCAGGATCTTTGCCAAAAAAATCCTAAAAGGGATCATGAGGAGTCAGACACAACTGAACAGCATTTTGAAAATATAAGTATAATATAGGATCCTGATGCTGTATATTAAGGAAATAATTTCTGTTTAGCTCTTTAAGAGCTATCTTTATGACTGGATATAAAGCCAGATTTTAAGTAAAAAGCTTGATCTGTCTGTCATTCCTTTGCATGCTGGCTTGTGTTTAACAATATATGTTAGTGAAGTAATGCAATATAATGTAATATAAGCACATAAATTTATATGCATCCTATAGAAACGATGAACCTGCCATGCTATTAAAATACATTCTTTTTCAAAAAGCAGACAAACTTATATAGATATTGAATATGACTCCTAATAGGTCTAATTATGTGCTAGGTTATAACTTCAGCAATAAAATCTGTAATCATCCTAGCTATTCATCTCAGGTAATTACAAGTCAAAAATCACTAAATATAATTATTTTTTCATACAACATATTAAATATTATATTTTCAAAAACCAAACTGAATTCTTCTACTTTACCCCTAAGCATATCTATTTTATAATCAAAAGAGATCATTCTATTATATGGTTTTATGATAAATAATCAGAACAAAAATTTGACAGTTAATAAATTTTTTGGTCCGAGATTATTTCATTTGAAGGGATTTTTCTCCATTAAGCAAGTCCTAAAAGCACAAGTAACCTGAAAGATAATACATACTGTGTTAGTGTAGAATGCACTAGATTATGAACTATTTCTGGGCTAGAGTATAGCTCTCCAGCCTGGCAAGTGCTGTGGATTGTCATAGATGCTCGATATAGGTTTTAATGAATGAATACCTCATGTGGATAGTGTTAGATTTAAAGTCAAGAGATCTTGTTTTTGAAGCCTGCCTCACACTAGCTTGTGTTCTCATGGGCAAATCACTTAACCTCTCAGAATAGGTCTAAAATGAGGATCATAATAATTACGCTTTCTACCTCATGGGGTTGTTGTGAGGAAAGGACTTCACAGATGTTGAGGTGCTTTATAAATGGGAATTTTTACTCTGTAAGGATTTAGGGCTTGCAAAGTGCTTTTCCCATAATGATATAAATTCAGTTAATATTGTACTCTACTTTTAAAGGAAAAACGATGGTTCTTTTTTCACATGTCCCCTTATAACCTCTTTCACTGTTCTTATTCGTGTTATACCGTGAAACTCGGAAAAAAAATGACAGATAGGAAGGTAGGAAGACAAGGCCTTTGTTTAGGGAGTTCCCTTAAGACTATTATATGTAAAAATTGATTTCTTACTGCTACTTTTCAGAGTGTTCTTTGAAGGAAAATACACATGAGGCAAAAATGGTAACCCTAACTTCTTGCTAGAATTCTCCAGTGCCTCAGGCAAGAGCTATTCTAGCTAAAAGAATTTGTGTGTCTTTTTTCCTAAGGAATCTGAGTTAATTTTTCCTTGGTCTCTGTCGTCTTTATTTTTTGAAGAAAAAAATGACCTTACAGAGAGGGGGAAAAAAACATGACAATTCTGTAAGATCTTGCCTCTTGTCCTGGGATGAAAGAACTTGATTTTTTTCAATACAATATGTTTAATGTGTCACTTGAAACATAGAGACGAATAATGTATGAATAAGAACTTAAAGAGGTTTCTTAGGAAGATTTTTAATTTCCCATGGAAAGGACCATTGTCCATAGTAGAGGAGGTGGTGGAGACAAAGCAGTAATGTACAACTCATTTTGTTGCTCTTTTTTTCTTCCAAGCAAAATTATCTTTGGGCTGAAAAGGATAATGCCAAAAAAAGTAAGTAATAGAGCACCCGGATCCTCTGTAGATCAGTTCAAGTTACCAGGCCCAGATGACCCACATCCCAGGATACTGAACAAACTGATAGATGCAATTGCTTAGCCACTCTCACTGATGTTTAAAAGATGATGGAAGCATGAGAGGCATCTCAGGATTAGAGAAGGGCAAATGCCACTCAGTCTTTAAGAAAACAAGGAGGAAGGCAAGAAAGATAATGGAATCTGCAGACTGTAGACCAGTGAACTTGCCTGATCGCTGGCAACATTTTAGACTGCATTATTAGAAGGATGATTGGAGGCCATTTAGAGAAGAAAGCAGTGATCACAAAGAGCTATCATGGTTTCATCAAGACAAGTTGTGCCATACTAACCCCATCTCCTTTTAAAAAAAAAAAATGTGGTTACTAGGTCATCCAAGAGAATGCTTTTATATGTAGCTTCTATAGATTTCAGTAAAGCAGAAAGGCAGTGTGGAGTAGTGGATAGAGAGCTGGCCTTGAAGCCAGAAAGATCCAGGTCCAAATTCCATTTTTGACCCACATGAGCTTTGTGGTCTTAAGACAAGTCACTTAAACCTTTCAGTGTTCTAGGCAACTCTCTAAAATTGTAAGTTTCAGATGAGGTGCCAGCCTGCATTTGTAAAGGGAGTTTCTTCATCCAGGAATTCCATATGCCAATGAAGTTACAGGGCAAGTCCTTCTCCCTGGTCCCTATGGGGTAATACCTCTCACGCTATTACTGTGGTGAAGGGGAGACTTGGGGATTGGATGTAGGGTAGTTTGGTGGAGTCACTGTTGGTTTAACAGCTGGTCCTAAAGAATGTTCATCAAAAGCTCAATGTCATCTTGAGTTGAAGTATCCAATGGTTTGTCCTAGGGATCTGTCCTTGGTCCTGTGCTATTTAGGGGGCATATTTATCAAATTACAGACTCACAGAATTTCAAAAATTTGCAAATGACACAGAGCTGTAAAGGTTTAGCTAACACTGGATGACAGGATAGAAAAAGATCTAGGTGCTCTAGAGTAAAGGTATCAAAGGAGCGGCCTAAACCAGATTAAAACATAATTGGGAAATATTTAACAAAATAAATATAAATGCAATAAAATATAGGTAACATTATGTTTTAAAATAATATCAATATGCAACCCATACAAATTAATGACCCCCATTTCTATATGTTTGACACTACTGCTCTAGAGCTAATTAGGACATATCTAGTATGTTATTTAATAAGGATAAATTATAATCTTACATGAGTTCAAAAAAATCAACTTCAGAAATGTAAGATGGGGAGCTTATAATCAGACTGAAAATGATTTGTGTATTTTGTTGGACTGCAAACCCAGTATGATTCAGCACTGTAGTAAGGCAGCCAGGAGAAGTAAGGTACATTAAGATAAGTGTGGTGTCCAGAAGTAAGGTGACCAAAACCCCATTGTACTCTCTGCCCTGATCAAGACCCATGTGGAGAGAACATTGTGTTCAATCTGGCCACTCTGTTGTCAAAAGAATATTGAGAAGTCAGAAAACAGTCAAAGGAGGACCAGGACAGAGAAGGAAGGGGATGCAGCTGAGGCTACATGAGGCTTGGTTGAAGGAACTGCTAGTGTTTGGCCTGGAGAAGTCATAATGACTGACATATGTGATGGAATGTCATGTGGAAGAGGGGTTGGATTTCTCTGCTTGTCCCAAGAAGGCAGAACCACAAGTAATGAGGAGAAGTTATAAAGAGGCAAATCCAGGCTCACTCAGCAGAAAAACTTCCCAACAATTAGATCCATGTATAAAGGGAATGGGCTGCCTTGGGAGTGCACACATCCTGCCTCACTAGAAGCATCCTTGCCCAGGAACATTTTAGACAGGATTATTGTTTGGCTGTGGTTTGGCCATCCAGTTCAAACCTTTGCAAATCTGAAAGTTTATATAGATAAATGTCAGTTACCTTTATTTCTTGTTACTATTATTACTTCTTGTTAGTATTATTTGTTAGTAACATCTTGTTAGTCATACTTATTTCTTGTTAGTATTATTATCATCATTCAAATTTTAAATGGTTCCCTGTTGCCTAAGCATGAAGTAGAAACTCCTCAGTCACTATTTAAATCCTTCCACAGTCTGACTCTCTCGCATCTTTCCAGCTTACTTCATCCCTCTCCTTCATGCACTCTGTGTCCCAGCTAAATTTGACTAGCTGTTCCCCCACCTCAATAAGATATTTCTCATCTCCTTGCCTACATAGGTTGTCCTTTCCTGCAAAGCAGTGCCTCCTCACCTCCACTTTGGAAAGACCTGGTTTCCCTCAAGTTTCAGCTTAAGTACTACATCTTCTGTGAAACCTTTCCTCATGCCCCCAGTTCCTCATACTTTCTCAAAACCTTCTCAAATTATCTTTTATGTACTTACCCATGTACGTGTTGTGTCCCCTGGTAAAGTTGAGGGCAAGTTGTCTCTTGTTTTTGTGTTTTCCTTCTAAGCACCGTGCTTTGAATGTATTAAATACTTAATAAATATTTGTCAGATTGGATTGGATAAAAGGTACAACTCATGATGGGAGTTTAGAATAGGGAGTTTCTCTCTGATAGTGGTGTCATATTTTAGCTTACCCTTGGAGGATGAAGGCAGTATTTTGACATATAGGTCTGTGAGAAAGAAGGTACCCTGGATAGAGGAAACAGTGAGTTAAAATTTGGAGTCAGGAAAGAGGCATTGAAAATGAGCCATTCTTTTGAAACCTGTTCACCAGTTCACAAATGGGTTTTTGCAAATTTAGACAAATTGATCTAGAGGCAAAATCATGGAATGCATTCAGGGAACAGCAAATATGGGATTTTTGAATTTTAATGCTACAAACTCTAATCATGAATATACAGCTATCCCTTCCACATAGTGACTTTCCCCATCATGATTTCAGTATATCAAAGGTGAGCATAAGAAATGAAATGGGAATTTTGGGGGAGTTTTACAGAAGTCAGGGCCACACACAAAGGCCAACAGACAACAGAGGAAAGTTTAGGAACTCAGAAGTGTACAAAATATTGTATAATATCAGCATATTTTATCTTTTAATACCATAAATATACACAGTTTCTTTTTAAAGTTAAAATATGACCAAATACTTAACCTATATTTTACAATAAGGTACTGTAAACACCCCATAAAAGAAAAAGAAAAAATTTGGACTTCTTCTCTGGTATGAAGGGAGGGCCAAAAATGTTACATGGATTTTCCAGATTGCAGGAGCACTTCTCCTTTAACTTCCATGATATGGAAGGGATATTTGTAATGACATTCAGGGCCTTAGAAAAATTCAACTTCATCTAAGTACTGTTTGTAAAATTTGGTCAGCAGCATAGTGAAAAAAGAAGAGTGGAAATTTCCAGATTAGTGGAAGTTTAGGAACATAGAATTTAGAGCCAGAAGGACTTAGATGTGATGGTGGTTGTGGTGGTGGTGGTAATGATGATGGTAAATTATGTTTATATATAGCATTTAAGATTTTTAAAGTGCTTTACCTCTATTATATCATCATCTCAGTTAGTCCTTAAAACAACTCTACAGGATCCTCACTATAAGTAGTATGATCCCATTTTATGTATGAGAAAAGAAAGGTTAGATGGCTTGCACCAGATCTTCTGGATGGTAGATGAGCTATATGCCAAACCCAGGTCTTCTAACTATACATCACTTTTCCCTAACCCAAGATTAGCACATTTACTGAGTGATCAAAGGCCTTTGCTTCAACAAAACCCTCGTGGATTTTGACACACCCATTTTTCCCAAGTATGTTTAGTAGGTTCTGAAAGTATTTGACTCATGGAGATGGATCTGTTTTCTTTAATGAGACAATCTGCTGGTCAAATTTAAAGGCAAACAATGGATCATTTCCTTCTCATTCAAGGGTTATTTGCCTCTTTGAGTCTGCTCAGCTATCTGCTCAGTGGTTTTTTTTTTTTTGTTGTTTGTTTGTTTGTCTTTGTTTTTCCCTGCAGAAATGTATGAGATTCAGAAGTCAGGTAACCTGCATGAAAGAGTGAACCTTTTTAAAACATTGTTCATATAGAGGAGTTGTAATGGTGATGCCTTAATAAGTGACAATTCAAAGGCATACCTATTCATCATCCATGAACTTTTAGCATCCTTATTCATGGGAATAAAAAATGATTAAATTATCTTAGAAAAATTCGCATCATAACTTAGAGGAAACAAGTTGGTTTGGGTAGTTTTGTATGTGTGTGTATAATGTGTGTATATGTATGTATGTGTATGTATATACACATATATATATATGTATGGATTATGCAGGGATCTCAGAAGCATTTTACTATTGGGAAAGTAGAAGCTTTTTACCATATCTGTATCTTAACGAGTAACAGATTTATAACACTTGCCATCATTTTCAAAATGAGAGATCATTCTTTTCTCTAACAGTCATAACTGCATGCTGTGGACATCGAAGAAGGTGACAAAGGTGAAACATTGATTCAGTCTAAATGACACAACACAAACAGGTTGACAAGTTTCAAACAGCCTTTGTTTGTTTGTTTGTTTGTTTTTTTACACAGTGCCAAATATCAGATTTTGCTGAACTTTTCATTGAGTTTGCCAATTAATTGACAATTAAGACAGACCTTTGTTTTGTAATTATATAGACACTTGTATTTCTTTCAGTAAACTATTTGTATTTCAAAATGAAAGGATAATTCTTTTTTCATAGGGCTGAATCATTTCTTGAATATCTTAGAACTGTGAATTTAAGACTTTATTTTTTATTAACTCTCAACTATTTTATTTGTAGATTTGTTGCCATAACCCATATGTAATGTGTCTTCCCACTTAGGAAATATAGGAAAACATGAGTTGGTAATTTGGTATAATGCTATAATTATATCTTTCATCAGGATAATTATATAAAAGTAAATAAAGGTAGAGCTAAGATGAGACTCAATTTACGATGCCTTTCAGTTTTATCATGTTGTAATTAAAGTGCTTTTTTAGAATGTTAAGGATTTTAAGAGGAAAGTAAAGAGATTTGATTTCCTCATAGTTCAGCTTTAAAAAAAAAATTAAAACAACTTGAGAGGTGATTTCTTTACTTGCACAATGAAGAACCAGCAGTCTGTTTAACCTCTGTGAAAAGAAAAAGTAATCCTGAAAGTGTTTTTATCCTGAAAGGAGGCCTGCACTTAGAGATGAACTTGATGAATCAGCTGACTCATTCTACATGCAAGACAGTAGAAGATGAATTAACTAACCCAATGCTGATAGAATTTGTGCTTCTATAGTGGGAAATATGTAATTACTCTGTTCATGTTTCTTAAGCCACTGAAAAGAAACCTCACATGTTACCAGTCATTAAAAATAATGAAATATACATGACATGATTAAACAGCCATGTTGCATGATAGATATTAGTTTTAAACTATTGCTGTAAATCCAAAACCTCATTTTTATGTAGTAGAGTATTCTCTAACATTCCCTATCCTTAGCCCATTAAATTGTCCAGGACCTGCAACAAAGCTTATCATACACCCCCAGAAATACACGTGTATTTCTCCAGAAACATGCATATCCAGGTGCAGAGACACATGTGAAAGCAGACATCCCAAAACACAAATCTTTTCACTCTCTTGGTAGTTTGAGCTCCCTGCAGCAAGCAGTGGCCACAGAATTCCATAGTAAAAAGAAGCAGCAAGAAGGGTGCGTGCAGAAGGGCAAAACAAAATGCATTCCCCTTCCTTCCCTCAGCACCCCAGAGGCACGGGTTCCATTTTAAGTCCCATGGTCCTTCAGGAGAAGGAGGAACAGAACTTCAAGTGTAGCTGCTGGTTGCTGAGGTGGCTTCCGCAGCATAGGTCTTCCACAGTATCAAGGGGGTGAAAATTTCCAATCCCTTTTATGGGGAGGGAGGAAGCAAGATAGAGCAAGGGAGAGATAGTGCCTGACTTTTGCTATGGCCTATTATGGGTTGCTTTGTTCCCTTTATTTAGTACCAAAACAGGTCCATTCCCAAGGCAATCAAGTCACCAAATCCACATTCATCACTCTGTTGCTTATATCCCAGTAAATCAGTGCTTTGCTCATATAGATCAAACCCTGCTGAGAAAATTGTCCATATTCTTTTCTTGTGTTGAAGACTACTATACCACATAGTGCTTGGAATAGTAACAGTCACTGTTTGGGACTTGGGAATCTTTCATCACATGGGAATTTATTGTAATAGTAACTAGGCTCTTCTAATATGGGGAACGGGGCAGATAGCACTGCATAGATAAACTTTTCAAGCAAGATATTTAATGAACATGTATGAATCTGAGAAACTATTTTGATTTTTTTCAAAAAAGCCAGTGAGATGTTTTTTTTTTTAAATTTACAACTATGGTAATATGTCCGGAATACTTTTCATGTGGCTTAATGATATTCTCTTATTTAGACTGTTAAATAATGGGGGCAGCTAGGTGGCGCAGTGAGTAGAACACCGGCCCTGGAGTCAGGAGGACCTGAGTTCAAATATGGCCTCAGACACTTGACACATGGACTAGCAGTGTGACTTTGGGCAAGTCACTTAACCCCAATTGCCTTGGCCCCCCCCAAAAAAAGTAATGAACCCAGCTACAATTAAAGCTGTCATGATATGAGAGTAGTTTCTAGAATAATGATGTGATTGCAGTTGACATGCTTTAATGTCATTATCCATATTCCATAATAACCTCTTATACTTCAGGTGTTTATAATAGAGTATACTGTATGAAAGCAGAATAAAACAGGCTTGAGGGATGACCACATGATCCATCGGCATCCCACAACAATAACATAATGACAAGAGATCTAGAAGGCCCTAGGACATTTAGTGATCCCCCGTGGAAAGTTTGTGACTGGCACCATGGAGTCATCATTTGATTCTTAGATTGCTCGAGGTTCTATTTAATTCCTGTATTAAAGAAATCCCTGCTGACTCACAACGAATCACATACACTTAAAGACAACCTTTTCCGTAGTAGACCTTAGCCACTTGGAAAAAAAAAAAGTAAGTGGTCATAACTACAAACCAAAAGCCGAGCCTTTCACATTCTTTCTGTTAAATGGCCATTTAGTCGGGCATCATTCACCCACACCTGTACACAGAAAGTAACCGATGGTACCGAAGTCTTCTTTTAATGCAGATGAACCGGAGGATGGGTACTAGACAGAGCCATTTAATTTTCAACACTTTATTTAATAATGGTTTCACACCAGAGTATTCAAGACACATTCTTCACATACTAAATGTAGAAAAAATTACCTCTGAGTTGGTATGTTAAATTGCTTTCATGCTTTTGGCATTTTAATGGAAAAAAACCTTAAAGTGTGATGCTACCAGTCATCACCACTTCTTCAGCTGACACATTTTATATAATAAAAAGAGGGAGCAGAAAAGGAGGCATTATGAGTACATTTGGGAAGCTTTGCCAAAACAGTTTGATTGCATTAAAAAGAAAAATCACATTTGTACTCTTCAGTTTACATGTGTTATGATTCTAAAGGGCAACCCAGCTTGACCCTTCATGCATCTTTTATCCTATTAAATTATGCCATAATATTTTTTAATGCAGATCGGCATGATATTCTCTGAATTGGGTATATTCAGGATTGGGAGAGATAGAGGGCATGGTTTTTCTCTGTAACGTGAAGAAACCCACAAAATAGAACAAGCTGTATTCTAATAAGGAATCCAACAAGATATGCTTTTGTATATTGTTAACCCTCTTCATTTAAATAGTATAGTATTTAAAAGGAGGGAAATGTGACCTATTCATATCAAGTCAAGTGCATTGCCCTCATTAATGTGGCTTTCTAGGATTCACTGTGACAGAACATTGGCACATGAGGTTACAAAGTATGCTAGGTATATTTTGTACATCATGTGGCCGTGGTGTTGCTATGGTAATTACTGCAGCTAAACCTTGAATAACTCACATAACCTACTCTTCTATTGTATTATTATCATTACTACCCCCCCAAAAAAACAAACCCCAAACCAAAACTAGATGTTTGTCCATCTGGCTTCCTTGTTTATAAATGTTATTTATAAATAAGCATAATTTTTAAAAACTGGAAGCAAGGCTTCACTGTGCAAAAAGAAAGAAAAGAAAAGGCTCTGAGGAAGCCAAAAGGAATCCTGAGTGAACTCCCCCGCATCATTAACACCTTCTCATTTCATTAGCACCTTAACAACCACACCCAACTTCCTTCCCTTTGTCTTATCAACTTCCTTCTTCTTTCATCCTTTTCTTTCTTGTCTTCCTCCTGAAGTCCCTCTCCTTCTTCTGGAGTCCTCCTTTTCCTCCTACTTAAGTGAGTCTTACTTTTCTTTCAGTTCAGCTCCATCTCTTTCCCTTTCCATCTCCTTGGATTCTTCTCTTTGGTTCTTCTGGAGCCAACAAATTTTTATTGAGCACCTACTATGTAAGTATAGGGCACTGTCCTTGGTGCTTGAAATATAAACATAAAAGTCATATAGTTTCTATGCACAAAGGGCTTAAATATTCGGAGGGGGGGGCAAGAATGGGAAGGGGAGGTTGAAAAAAAAGAAGTCAGTCAACAAATATTTATTAAGCACTTACTGTGTGACACAAGCACTGTGTTGTGTGCAGGGTGTACCTAGAGAAGCAAAACCATTCCTTGCCCTCAAGTAGTTCACATTCTAATTAGGGAGAGCGATGGGTAAATAACTAGACACACACACACATTCACACAGAGTATATGGAAGGTAATCTCAGAAGGGATGATATCAGCAGCTGGGAAGGCCTCCTACAGAAAGTAGGATTTGAGATGGATCTTGAAGGAAGCTAGAGAAACTACAAGGCAGAAATGAAAAGGAAGCACATTCAGGCATAGGAAGACAGCCAGCACAAAAACATGGAGTCAGGGGTTGGAAGGTCATATCTCAAGAACAAACAGGTTATTCTGACTGGATATATAGTGTGTGGGAGTCAGGTATAAGGAGGATAGTAGGTTAGGAAAAGAGTCAATAGTGAAGAGCTTTACCTGCCCACCTGAGACTTTGTATCTTATCTTGGAGGGCTTCTCTGATACTTGGCTGCTCCTGTCCCTTGCCCTGGATGGAAGTGTGGACATAAAAGCCTAATGTTATTCACTTCACTATTGTTGCTCAGAAGTGAAGAGGAAACCTACCCAAAAAAAAGGGTATCCATACCTCCAAACCCTGTAGTTTATCCATAATGGTTGTATCGTTGCTTGTGTCCTTGGTCATCAGTGCAGATTTCGACTTCTTCTTTGTCACACTATTTCCACAATAGAATTGGTATTCAGCATGCTTTCCTGCCTTTGATTTACCAATTCTAGCCTAAGCTGAGACAGATCAGGTGCAGTGCCCAAAGGGAATGCCGCAAAAGAATTCATCAGAAGTTTACAGTGAAAGCCTAGGCAAGTGGTGTCCATGTCCAAAGTGCTAAAGATCAAACCTGACAGAGGCTGTCACTGCAGTGTCTATAAGGGAGGCATTGGAAGAGGTATCACAACTGGGCCTAGCTTAATAACCATGGAGGAGAAGCCCTGCCCCCCCCCCCACCTCCAAGTACTTTGTGTAGTTCACAAATGCACAAATGCAGGGATTCATTTTCCTGCATGCTTTCAATATAATGGGATTTCATCTCCTGTATTGCTTTGTAGAGAATTCAGCTCTTTGACCCTACCTATCAAACTGACTCTCCTCCTCCTGTTGCCTTTCAAAGAGTTCCTGTCTCACATTCTTACATCTGTGATATTTAGAACCCAGGTATACTCCATCTGCATTGATAAAATTAAAATCAAGCAATTACAAAATGAAGAGAGAAGATAGCCTAAAAAAACCCAAAATGGATAAACATAAATAACAACTAGCATTTACACAGTGCTCTAAATTCTACAAAGCACTTTACATATGTTAAACTCATTTGAGCCTCACAAAAACCCTAGGAGATTGGTGCTATGTTATCTTCCCCATTTTATAGGTAAGGAAGCAGGTTGAGTGACCTCTTCAAGTGTCACACAGCTAAATGTGTGAGGCAAGATTTGAACTCAGTTCTAATTGGACTCCACATCTACATTGGACTCCACTTAGCTATCATATGAAAATAGCATTTAACCAGCTCTTCTAAGCCTGGCTTAGCCCGTTTGCTGCCCTAGACCAGAAGAAAGCAGACCCACGATGGTATATAGTGTGAGTAATTCTTGACCAGCGTATCCCCTAAAACCTAAATTACATTATAACACTACAATTCAATAAATTTCACATGAATTTAAACCAAAAATGCAAAAGAAGAACTTTTTTTTGAAATATCAGAATATCTAAGCATTGAAGAGAAAACAAAGACCCCATTGCTAGAGTACCATTTTCTGAGGATGTATTTTATAATTTTGGTGTTTGAAGCTCCTTTTTTTTTTTCATTTTAAATTAACTTCGTTGACCTTCAGTTTTCTCTCTGCTTTCTTTTTGGCATAAATAAGGTGAAAAGAGAGTTGTTTCCTAGTGCTTATGCCCCCCTCTACTAATTTAGTGACTTGTGGTGTTAGTTGGCCCAGACTCGGGTGATAGAAGCATCACCAATGACTGATACAAGGGAGGACCAAGGGCACCATCTGCTTCCTAGCACCTCTGGGGGCCCAGCTGGGAAATGGGCAGTTGGACAGCCCCAGTTGGTAGCAACTAAGACCAACCTAAAGAAGGATGCTTCATTATTGAGGGTGGAAAGGGTTAGGATCAGAAGGGCACTTGATATGGTAGTTTCATAGCAAAGTGAAAATACCTTTAAAACAAGTATTGTGTGCAGCTTTTCTTTGTTCTTGATGAGCCAAAATTATTTTGTTTCACTGTTTTGATGAGGGGAGTGAGGGAAGTTTGGGGTGAATGGGAATAGTCTTCTTTCCTCAAAGTTGGGAAATTGTACTATCTTGGTCAATAGAATTATTTCGGTTCATTTTTCTTCCATTCAGAATACCTTATACTACAAAAAGAGTGAGAACTCATTTGATTTTATTACAGCTTCATAAAGACTTGTTTCCTTTCTGAGATGCCCATTAAATATTGTTGATAAGATGGTACAAGGAGCTGACAGAGTTGTCAGTATAAGAAAACTGGCCCCTAGATACTCCATGTAATAATTAATATTCTAAAGGTAGTACTTCTCCCTCTTCTTAGTATCCTAAACCCATAAAATCAAATTCATTGTCCCTGATATTTACACATATAAATCTTAAGCTGTGAGATTCTCAGTGTTGAATTAAAAGCATGAGTGCTGTGGTTGTAGATGATGTAGGGATAGTGCTTTGCCAGACCATTTGCGCTTTGCAAAGCCAACAGAAGATCATGCATTCTATGCATAGAACCAGATGTAAACCTCAGCCCGTATAGCTGAGATGAGTGCTGTACATTGGGGCAAAATTCCCATTTTATTTCCTTTGGAAAGGAGCAGTGAATGTAATTAGGATGAAGGTAGGAGGACTGATGGAAGTTATCCTTTCAATCATATACACAGCTGGATGGAAAAATGAATAGAATGCTAGTCTTAGAAAGACCTGAGTCCTAATCCAGCCTCAGGCATTTGCTGTCTAGTCTTACTAGACTAGATTACTAGTCTGACCCTGGACTAATCGCATAACCACAGTCTGCCTCAATTTTCTCATCTGTAAAATGGGGATGATAATAGCACTTGCCTCACAGGGTTTTTGTGAGGATCAAAGGAGAGAGATGTAAAGCATTTTGCAGACCTTAATATTCCATGTAAACAAGAGCTGTTTTTTGCATTCAAACACACATAGACAGAATATACATACATACACATATATAGGATATTTTGAATATGGGGTATTTAGATTGTTATGGGTTAATTCTTTTTTAAAAAATCCTTGTTTAGAAAGGTTTTCACTTTGAGGGCATAAATTGGATTAAACATTGATAAAAATGTGTGAAGAAAATTAATAGATCTCTGTGGATCTCTCCTCACCACCAGCAATAGCTATTGACCAACTCCCATTATCAGGCATAATAGATACAGGATCCCTGGAAGTGGCAGCTCCCTCCAGAATACCAGTCCTGTTTCTGGCCCACCCTTCACAGCCATTATCTGGGAAGACAAACTCCTGTAGTGAAGGGGCTAGCCACACCTACCAACTGCCAACCAACTCACAACTCACAAGGCAGACAAGACAGCCTCACTGAAGCAGCAAGACACCCTGGGAGAGAGACAGGAGGCAGTACGGATTAGGTAGTCAGACCAATATCTCCACCTGACCACTGTCTTTCCCCAGACCTCTTTGGAGACATCCCAGGACTCTGAACTCAGGAGCCTTGAGAATAGCAATGCTTCCAACCCAGTGCCCTCCACCATCATCTCAGGAAGCAACCCCTATGGAGACAGATGCAGCCTGGCAGCCACTCCTATGGGTTCTATAGCCACAGTTACTACTTCTTTTCATCATATCAAATGGTTCAACATCAGAAGCTGATAGTATTTTATCAGTGGGAATGACATTAAAGGAGAGACATGACTACCTGCTTTACTGCTGCACACTAAGGACCATGGAACTTTTCCATTCAACTTGCAGCTGAAACCTTGTCTTTTCTCCCCCACCTCCTTGAAGGTAGGGACCATTATTTCTGTTTGTTATCCCAAGCACTTAGCATATTGCTTTGCATGTAATTAGTGCCTAAGAAATGCTTCGTTTGTTCATGCATTCATTCATAGATAAGACAAACTATGACATGTACACAGTCATGAGATTAGTAAGACTTGATAACAGGTCTTTAGACTCCACACTGAGTGTTTGCCTGCTAAAACAGTCTAAGCCAGACTCAGGTACCAGCCTGTTGGTTTAGGTCTGATAATGGAATGAAATGAGACTTGTAGATCATTCAGCAGTTAATGACAAGAGATTTTCTTATCCTTAACATAGAAAGGATGCTCAGCAAGGATATAAACAGCACTTAGCGCAAAGCCAACTCACATATTAAGTGCTTAATAAATGCTTGTTTACTTACTGACTGCCCCTTCATATGGAAAGGAGCCTGTTCAGTGGTCAAGGTATGGTAGTTCACTGGGCCTTGAGACATCCCCCAAAGCTGAAGGACTAGCATTCCAAATGGGTAGACCTTTATATGCCCTCAGATGGCTAGAAGTACTCAGCAACACAGCCTGAAGCCACTGGTTAGTTAATTATATGGCTTGAGCCTTAGCCCCCTGGACCAGTCAAGTCTCATGCTTTTAGGAACAAAATAAGACTAAATCTCATGGCTAGGGTGAAACTCTGGCCTATCTCACCAGCTAAATATTTGGCATTTTACAGAGAACTGTAGGATTTGGTCCCTGCCTTCAAAAACTTTATGTGACACAACGAAAAAAATTGGCGGATTTAGAAAAAGAAGACCTAAGTTTGAATTTAAGCCCTGCCATTTTCTTTTGTCACTTTAGGCAAAATACTTGCACTCCATTGGGCCTCAGGTTCCTTATTTATCCAGTGAAGAGGTAGGACTCAACCACTAAGCTCCCTTCCAGTTCTAAATAGATAATTCTATCAAGACTTAAAAAGTCACGGACCTTGCGTACTCTTAAAAGGATGAGGCATGGATTTGTTTACTGTCCTTTTATGTGCTTGAATTATGCTTTCCCAGGGTATTTTCACACTCAAACAACACACACAAAATTACTTGTAATTTTGCAAACTTGTACTAGTTCAACTTCGGTACCTCTACTAATCATTGAGAGTCACCTCTGTTTACTGAGAAACAGTAACTCATGAAGAATTATATAACAATCTCTTATAAAGTTCATTGGAGTCTGGCTCTTTTGTCATGTCTTTCTCTAGCAATTCCTTAATGTTTATAGAGATGAAAAACTGATTCTGCAAGATTGTGGCTTTTTGATAAGTAAGTGATTGAAATTAGTATTTACATTAAAATATTACTTTCTTTTTGAGTTTCACATTTAGGGTTTTATGCAACTTTGGTCCTAGGAAATAGACCAGTAACTGTCAATCACTAATATTTTAACAAATCTGTCATATAACTTCAGAATAACAGTGTCTGCGGGCTATCTGTATGAGACAATAAACAGATTATTTAAAAATCCTTTTTGAAGTTCATATATATATATATATATATATATATATATATATATATATATATATCTTTTTGGATAATGTCCAAGCTAGATGTACCTTGTAGAATTTTTCTCTGTAATAATAATGAAATACATTTTTGTGAATAAAAACAATCATTTAAAAACATTGAGTTACTTTAATACACTAATTTTCCCGTTTCATCATAAATATTTTTGATATATCCAGATGTTGCAACTGGACTAAATAACTAAATTTTGTTAAAATCATTCCACAGAAATCTATGTCAGGTTAAATTTTCTTAGCTATACTTTTCATTGCCAATGCTCTCAGACTCAGCAACAATAATTGAAATTTGCCAGCCGATTATCTTTTGTTTTATGCACATTCTCACTCATATACTTAGATGTTTTGAGTATTATAATTTTGTATTATGTAAGGAGTAGAAAGGGAGAGGGGATGATAAATATTCAGGGATTTATTTTTCCTACTGTAGCATTCAAATGAAGTAAAATATGTAAAGTGATCTGCAAACCTTAAAGCCATATATCAATGCTAGCTATCATTATTATGATTATTTATGATTATTATTATTCAACAAACATTTATTAGCATGTATCTAAACTGAGAAGGGAAGAACATCTTTAACTCGGCTATGACACCAGCTAATATACTGTACTGGGAGGCTTGTCTGGGATGATAATAGGCATAAGGGTTGATTGTTCAAGTACATAGGTCTTATTCCTCTACAACAACATGACTAAGCATGAGACAGGTATACTGGCTCAAATTCTCCCCTCCACAACCTAAGAAGGATGGGGGAGTGTGGAGAAGGTGTATAAATGTAATTTATTCATGGTATAATTAGGTAGCTAGATGGCAAAGTGCAGAGTGTTGGGCCTCAAGTCAGGAAGACCTAAATTCAAATCCAGCCTCAGATACTCCCTAGCTGTGTGACCTTGGGCAAGTCACTTAACCTGTTTGCCTCAGGTTCCCCAACTTTAAAATGAAGCTAATAATAACACCTACCTCACAGGGTTGTAGTGAGGATCAAATGACATAATTTTAACAGAAAGGAAAAGAGTAACCATTTATATAACACCTACTATATGCCAGCCACTGTGCTAGATGTTTAACAAAATTATTTTTTAATTCTGGCCTCTTGGTGGTATCTTTCTACATATTGGGTCTAGGATTGTTTGTTGATCAGAGCAAAATTGTCATATACATACCCTGTGCAACTCACAACACTCCCTGGTGGGGCCTGGACCAGATTAAAATGTAATTGAGAAATATTTAACAAATAAACAAAAATACTGCAGAACATAGATAATGTTCATTTGTGGTTTTCTAAATCAAATATGTGAGTTTGATACCACTATTTTAGAAGAGTCTTGTGCAGGTATGCTTTGGGCACCTTTCCCAGACTTTTCAAACTTAAAGTAGTATGCAATATCAGCTATTATTGTTAATATCTCATTCCTCTCATCTCTTTCAATGGAGTGCAAATAGAAATGGTCCTGGGACAAGTGACTATCTATCCTGCTATTATACTTTTGTATTTAATGTCCTGCAGACCATTGAGCAAGTATATGTAATGACTGTTTTTTGTAATTGGATAAAAAGTATTGGGATGACAATCCGTCTTTAGGTTCAGTGAAAGCATATTTGTGACAAAAATCCCGTAGCAGAGAGGATGCATATTTACTTCTTGGTGATAGTTTGGGATTAATCATTTGACAGACATTAAGTGCTTACTATGTGCCAAGACCTGGGGATACAAATAAAGACAAAAACACTGTTCCTGCCTTCAGGGAGTTCATATTTTAATGAGGGAGAGGTCAGGTAAAGTGTACATATATGTATGTGTATATATCTATATCTATACACAGATAGATAGATAGATAGATAGATAGATAGATAGATAGATAGATAGATAGATAGATAGATATGCTCTAGAGAGTGAAGACAAAAGGTAATCTAAGAAGGAAGGCAGTGAGGGGAACTAGGAAAGGCCTTCTGCAGAAGATGGACTTTGAACTGAGTCTTGAAGGAAGCAAAGAGGAGAAGTGAGGAGGGAGAGCATTCCAGGTATGGAGGTAGCCAGTATAAAGTCACAGTCAGGAGGAACAGTAGGCACAATGAAGAGCAGGTCAGTCAGTGCAGTCACATCATATAGTGTAGGATGGAAAACCAAAAAGGCAGGAAGGAGCCAGGTTAAAGGCCAAACAGATTTGATCTATTTGATTGATCATTTTGATTGATCTATTTGATCCCAGCAGCAACAGGGAGCCACTAGAGATGACTGACTATGGGAGTGACTTTTGCTTTAAGAAAATCACCGGGGGAGCTGAAGTAGGGAGAGACCCAAAGCAGGAAGGCTGGCCAGAAACCTGTTGCAATAGGTCAGGAGGTGATGAGGGCTTGTACCCAGGAAGTAGCTGTGCAAGGGAAGAGAAGGGACAGTAGACGGGAGATAGTGGGAAGACAAAAAGGACAAGGTTTCTAAGCAGATTGGAAATGTGAGGTGTATGAAAGGCAAGAGAAAGGGGGACACTGAGGTGAGCCTCACTGACTGGGTGGATTCCTGCTTGTGCCCTTGGCCATAATAGGAAAGTTCAAAAAAGGAGGGTTGGGGAGAGAGATCAAAATAATGAGTTTCATTTTGGACATGTTGAGTTTGAGATGCCTGTGGGACATCCATTTTGAATGTACAAAAGACAGCTCTTCTGCACTAGAGTGCATAAGAGAAATTTAAGGATGGACTTGTAGGTCTGAGAATTATCTGAAGAGTGATGATCATTGTCCCCATGGAAGCTGAAGAAATCGCAAAGGAAGCTAGTACATAGGGAAAAGAGAAGAGAGCTGAGGACAGAGCTTTGGGGGACACCCACATTTAGTAAAGATGACATGGATAAAGATCCAGCAAAGAAGACCTAAAAAGGAACAGATAAAGAGGAGGGACTATTCAGAAAGACATGACAATCAACAATGTCTAAGATTACACAGAGGTCAAGAATAGTGAAGATTGAGAAAAGACCATTAGAAATCACCATTAGGCTTTAGGTCTTGTAATACAGAAATTTGTTGTCCATTAGTATATGAAGGATAAAGAATTTCTGGTTTATAATTCTTAAAACCTGGTTGTGTCTTTCAAGATATTCAGTATTTGCTAAATTTTTGCAGCGTACAGTTTATTTGTTGTATGGTTTTTACCATTTTCTTGCATAGTCTGTATTTTTCAGTGCTTCTCCAGGCTCCTTAAGGTTAATAATCTTTTTGTAATCTCTCATGGCAAAAACTTGGTTCTCTATTGCTTGCATGTGACTCAGCTATTTGATTAATGTTTTTGTCAACATATTGTTGCTTAAGTTCATTTAGTTGTCACCCATTAAGGGCCCTTTTGATTCTATACTTGGATCTTCATAAGTTCTATCTGAGAATACCCCCTTTTGTTTAAATTCAGCCAATCCAGTGATATATACATTTTATCAGCCTTTACTAGTGTTCTGTGAAGTGATGTTTAACAGAAGTTGAAATTAGATGTTCTTGAATCTCTTCTCTTTACTCAGTGAAAAAATGTTAATCTTTCTATAGCGGCCTTCAATTAAGGAATCCTCAGTTTTATCACATGGGTTTTGGTTTGGATACTTCTAAATCCATTGTTCATTTTTCTATTGTAAAAGTTAATGTTGATTGACATTAAATAAGTGTTAATTACTTCAAAATTAATCTTATCATTGAGCTTGGACTTCAAGAAGTTGAAAAAAAGTCTTGATATTTCATAGCTACAGTTTCCCCCTTATAGTTTTATGCTGGGTGTGTCTTTATTGTTGTCAATATTATTATCACAACCATCTCATTTTCACTTTTTTGATGGAACTCAAATGGAAATTGATCCTGGGACAAGTTATTGTTGCTCTATTTTGATTTATATTTAATTTTAATGTCTGATAGGCAATAGGTAGGGCATTTATTAAACAGAACACTTATAGGGCAACTTTTGAAAGCAAAAAAAAATTGAATTAAAAAATGAAACTAGTAGCTATGGGTTTTTTTGGTTTTTAAACCTCAAAATAAATAAGCTTTTAGCTAACTTGATTTTTCAAAAAGATGAAAACCAAATTACGAGTATCAAAAGTGAAAAGGTGAATTCACAATCAATGAAGAAAATTTTGGGGAAACCCACAAAAATATAAATTAACAGAACAAGAAATAGAGATCTAAAGTACATATCACAAAGATTATGTACTTAATTGATCTGATTGCATTTATACCCGGAATATAGGACTGGCCTAACATTAGGAAAACTATAAACATAATTAATTATATTAAAAATCTTATGATTATATGAGTGGATGCAGAAAAGGTTTTTGAGAAGATAAAACACTCATTCCTGTTACTAACATTAGAGAACATAAGAATAAACTGACCTTTCTGAAATATGATCATTAGTACTAATCTAAAACCAAAAGCGATAATAATAATAATGGAGATAACATGGAGGCCTTTCCAGTAAGATCAAGGGCAAACCAATCATTACCATTCCTATTCAATGTAGTGCTAGAAATGCTAGCTCTAGTAAGAAATTGAAGGGACAAGAAAAAGAAATTGAGGGAATAAGCATAGGCCAAGAAGTAACAAGATTATGGCTCTTCATAGATGATATGAACCCTAGATAGCCAACTAAAAAACTAGTTAAAACAATTAGCAGTTTCAGCAACATTACAGGATGTAAAATAAACCCTCATAAATCAGGCAGCTAAATGACTATGTCGATAGAGAGCTGGGCCTGGAGTCAGGAAGACCTGATTTCAAATCCAGCCTCAGACACTTATTAGCTATGGGACCCTAGACAAGTCACTTTAACCTTTGTTTGCCTCAGTTTCCTCATCTGTAAAATGAAAATAATAATAGTACCTGTCTCCCAGAGTTATTGTCAAGATCAAATGAGATAATAATTTTAAAGCACTTAGCACAATGTCTGGCACATAGTAAGCACTATGTTAATGTTAGCTATTACTATTATTATTATTATTATGACATCAATCATCGGCATTTCTGTATATTACCAACAGAATCCAGCAGGAAGAGATGGAAATAGAAATTCTCTTTAAATTACTACAGTATGAACACGATTATAAAACATACTTTACACAAAGACATAGGTAAATAATTTGAGAAATATTAATGGCTCATAGGTAGACCAAGCCAATGTAATAAAAATGACAATAATACCTAAATTAATTTACTTCTTTAGTGCCATGAAAAAATTCATCTGGAGATTAAAAAAGGTCAAACATATCAAAGAAATGTAATGGAAACAGTACTAAAGAAAGGAGTCCCAACACTGCCATATCTCAAACTATCCTACAAAGTATTAATCACCAGAACATCTTGGTACTGATTAAGAAATAGAAAGGTTCATCAGTGGGACATATTAGATACATAATATAAAGAAGCAAATGAGCACAGTAGCCTCATTTTCAGTAAATCCAAAGATTTCAGTGATTGAGGCAAGGACTTAATATTCAGCAAAAACTATTGGGAAAAGTGAAAAACAGTCTGGCAGAAACTGGATAGCATCTCACACCCTGTATCAAGGTAAGCTTCAAGTAGGTGCATGACTTAGAGACAAAAGGTAGCTTCATAAATTAGAGAAGGAAAGAAACTACTTGTGAGATCTATGGATAGGGGAAGAGTTCACAATCAAACAAGGCAGAGAAGGTCACCAAAGATTAAATGGACAATTTTGATTACATAAAATTAAAAAGTTTTTGCACAAACAAAATCAGTGCAGCTAAAATTAGAAGAGAAGTTGGTAAATGGGGGAAAAAATCTTTGCAGCAAATTTCTTTGATGAAGGTCCCTTGTCAAGATATATAGGGATTCATTTCAATTTTTTTTAAGAACAAGAGCCACTCCGTAATTAATTGATAAATGGTTAAACAATATGAATAGGCAGTTTTCATAAAGCCAGGCCATGTGAAAATATGCTCTAAATTACTAATAATTAGAGAAAGAAAATTAAAGCAATTCTGAGGTTCTACCTCACACCCATCAGATTGGAAAAGTTGACCAAAACAAAAAAAAGAAAGAAAATGAAAAGTGCTATAGGAGCCATGGGAAAACAAGTATATTAATGGAGCTGCAAACTGGTCCCAGCCATTTTGTAAATTAATTTGACATGATGCCCAAAAGGCAGTTAAACTGCCTGTACCCTTTTTGACCCAACAATCCCATTACTAGGTCTATATCCTAAAGAGATCACTAAAAAGGCAAAAGGACCTATGTGCACAAAAATATTCATAGCAGCTCTTTTCATGATGGCAAAGAATTGGAACCTAAGGGGTGTGTCTAAAGGAATGGCTAAACAAATTATTGTATATGTATGTGATAAAATATGATTATGTTGTTAGAAATAATGAAAGGAATGGGTTGAGGGAAAGCTGAGAAGACTTGTATGAACTGATGCAGAGTGAAATGAGCAGAATCAGGGGAGCAAATCATATGGTAAGAACAATATTGTAAAGACAACCAACTTTGAAAGACTTGGGAACTCTGATCGATACAAAAACCAGCCATGGTTCTAGAAGACTTATCATGAAACAGGCTATCCACTTTCTGATAGAGAGGTGATGAATTCAGAGTACAGATTGAGACCTGTGTGTTTGTGTTTTGACCTGCCCATTGTGGTAAAGTTTTGCTTGTGTATACATGTTTGTAGCAGAGAATTCTGTTTTTCTTGTTTTCTTAATTGGGGAAGTGGGTGAGAAGAGAAAGCAGATCTTCATTTGAAACATAAAATCTAATTTAAAGAAAAGAAAAGCTACAATGAATGTTTTGCGAAAGTGAAGAATGGAATGGACTGGAGAAAAGGATTGTATAGGAACTTGGCAGGTTTAGAGCTGTAAGAGACTTATCAAGTTCAGCCTCATTAGGTTCCTTTTTAAAATCCAATTTATTTGTTTCTCAATATGTTTTTGTGGTTTGGCATTAAACTTTATGCGTTTTAGGAAACTTATTTCCCTGGTTTTTTAGTTAATGACGTCACAGTAAGAAGATCAAACTTGCTACCAAAGCTAAATTAAAAATATTCAAGGATTTTGATCCCTGAATGCACAGAAGAGAAAAATATTTAGAGTAGAAGCACCATATTTAACATCATGATTGAATTGAAAGAAGAAATTTGATAGCATTTTGGTTAAACATGAGTTATATTAACAGATGATTTTTAAATCAGACCATCTGTTAAAGCTTGCTGATGCTCTAAGTCTAGAGCAAGAGGTTATTTGTGTTTTCATGCAAATCAGGCTTTAGCCAAAATACTCTTGGAAAAAAAAAAACAGATGCCTATTAGAAATTCATTATTCCTGTACTCATAACCTTCTAAATGTTACTGTCCCTTCCTCTGTATAATTAAAGTATAGTAGTATTATTTATTTAGGTGACTATTAAATTACTGTATCATCTCTGCGGTGGTTTTTTTTGCCAAAAATATTACCTTTGAATATTACAGTCAAATTTAAGACAAACCTTTCAGTTCTGCTTTCCTAGTAGATTATAACAATAGTAATATCATTTAGTCTGACAGAGGAACCAGCAACTTTAGCAGAATATTTTGGGCATGGGTGAAAAAGAGGCCAGTGATTATATCTCATTTCATTCACTATGAAGATTTCATGCTGAAATAGGACAAGGGGCCATTCTATACTTTTGTTTTATCCTCATAGCACAATACGAGGTTCTCAAGAAAGGTTTTTTATAATCTCATAGTTCATAAAAAAAAAATAACCTCCTTGCATTGTTCCTATGTTTTGCTGACAAAAAAGATAACATATAAAAATTGTTGACACTTAATCCATTAAGACTCATTGAATGTAACAAGTCACATGGACAGGTGCCAAAGGAGATTTTTGGCCTGTCTCTTCATTTGTTTTTTTAAGTGATTGATTAGAAACTGGGATTGGATACTAATTCCACCACTTACTAGCTGTGCGACCTAGAATGAGCCCTTGGGCTTCTCTGAACCTGTTTCCTTATTTCTAAAGTGAAGATTACTCATCTCTTGGAGTTATTGTATGGATCAAATGAAATCATGTGTGTAAACCACTTTGTAACAACTTAAGCGAAATTTAAGAATATAAAATAACCCACATAAATCATGAGCATTTCTGTACATTACCAACAGAACATTATATACATTGCAAACTTAAAGTATTACATGTATGTCACTAGCATGTCAAGTATTTGTGATTTCATTGGTGTGGAAATTCCTCCCATCAGTTACTTCCCATAGAGGCTCAGAGAATTTAGGTACTTTGTTCAGGGTCCCACAGCTGGTAAGAGGAAAGGCTGGATTTTAACCCATGTCATCCTAACTGCAAATCCAGAGCTCTATCCTCTCCATCCTCTCCACCGCCTTTAGAGTATCGTCTAGATGCAAGGTGGTACTGACCCACGCCTTGCACTATTCTGGGAAGCATCAACTGCCCATCCTATATGTGACCATGAGTCCTGAAACGTGGTAGAGATAGTGGACAGAGACTTGTGAGCAGGTGCATCTGCAGACAGCTTCCATGGAACTATTGTCCTTTCCAACCATGAAAACCACCTTTATAACACTCACCATGGAGGCTGTTCCAAATCCTGCCCTCTCTTCTTCAGCTTTCCACACCACTCCCTCCCTTAACCTCTCATACTTTACTGAGGGATTGGGGATCATTTGACTTGAGCACGTCCCCCAACCCCATGCCCTTGCTGTTACAGACCACATCTCAAAACCTGTCTTCCATCATCTTTAATCCAGTCTCTGATGAAGCAATGGCCCTTTTTCTACCCAAGGCCAACCTACCCCCCCACACACACACACACTAACTTTTAATCCCATCCCCTCCATCTTCTCCAAAACATTGCCACTAAAACCATTCTCCAGTGGTCTTAATTCTTCCTTCTTTCCGTATCTGTTGGCTCTATCCCTGCTGACTCAGAAACATGCTCAGATCTCCTTTGTCTTTAAAAAAAACCCTTCACTGGGCCCCTCATGCTGTTGTTCTATAGTCCTTCTCCTTTGAATAGCCAAGCACTAACAAAACACTGTCTGCACTCTGCCTTCACTTCCTCTCCTCTCCTTCCTGGCCTTGCCATCCAACTCCTGATCTCACCAATCTACTGACACCTTTCGCCCTCCTCGTTACCAGATCTTGCATCTTTTTCTCAGTCCTCATTCTTTTTTGCCTCTCTGTTGCATTTGGTCCTTACCACCCTATTCTTTTGGTTGTTCTCTCCTCCTCCATGTCTGTTTACTCATTCATAGGCTCCTTTGTTGGATCATCATTCATGTTTTGTCCCCTAACTATAAGTGTGCGCCAAGGTTCTTTTCCTGTGCTCTCTTTTTTTTCTCTGTATACTTTCTTAGAAATCTCATCAGTTCCTATGGGTTCAATTATTATCTCTTTGCAGATGACTTCCACGTATGGATGCAGCCTTTATCTCTATCTTGGGTTCAAGTTCCACATCACTGATCGCCTACTGGGCATTCCCAACTAGATGTCCCTTTTTGAATGTCCCTGTTTCTGTCCAGAGCACCACTATCCTTCTAGTCATCCAAATTCAAAACCTCAGACTCATCCTTGAACTCTTACTCTGTCCCACATCCCTCTCCATCCAGTATGTGGACAAATGTTGTCAGCTCTACCTTTGTAGTTCTTGTATCTTCCCCCTCTTCTCTACGCACTTGGCCACCACCCTCCTTCACGCCCTCAATCACCCCTAACTTTGACTATTGCAAAAGACTTGTAATAGGAATCTGTGCCTCAAGGCATCTCCTCTCTCCAGTTGACTCCCCAGCACAGTTGCCAAAGTGATATTCCTAAAGTTTAGGTCTGATCATGACACTGCTCTCAGTGAACTTTAGTGGCTCCCTAGAATCCAATACAAAGTCTTCTACCTTTAAAGGATCTTGATGTATTGACATATTGACATTCCCCTTCTAGCAATCCATAGTCCAGCCAGACTCTCTCCACTTGCTATTCCTCACCCATGACACACCATTTCTCTTTTCTATGTTTTTGTCCTTATGCCTGAAATGTGCTCCCTCCTCATTTCTACTTCCTTGAATCTTCAGTATTCTTCAAAGCTCAGCTCAAACACCCCCTTCCACATTAGGCTTTTCCTAATCCCTCTCAGAGGAGAGTTCTTCCAACTTAAATTATATTTATGTTGTCTAGACATCTATGTGTACATTATGTCCATGTTGTTTCCCTTTATGGAATGCAGGCTTCTTGAAGGCAGGGACTTGTTTACTTTTGTCTTTGTATACCCAGCACCTGGTACAATGCCTGGCACATAGTAGGCACTCAATAAACACTTGGTGATCAATTGATTTTTCTCAGACTACTATATATAGTTGAATAGACAGCCCTTTCTATTAGTCCATCAGCACCTTTATCTTGAACAGACACTGTGCATGGATAGTAACTAGCTAGGTTCAGAACTGAATAGGCACAGGAGAGTGTATAATGCTCATGGTGAACCTGAAATAAAATCCATCTTGTTAACATTATTTTTCTTTCAGTGATGTCATATGTGTCCAAACCATAAAACACCATAGCCTCCAAGTAATCAAAATCATGGGTCAACCAAAGGCAGTGGAGAGATGTAGGAAAGCATGAATTGTCTACAATATCGTATCAACGGTGGTACATCTACATGCATGAAGCGTTATAAAGATCATCCTGGAACTGAGATTGCCCTGGATCTAAGACCAGCTTTCTATCTACTATACCAGGCTTCCTATCTCCTAGACATTAATGTAACCTAAGATTGCATGGGCTGTTGGAGCTGTCATGTTACAGTACTCATACGTTCCCTGCACTGGTACAGTGGAGAGTAGAAAAGACCCAGAGAAGGCATCCAAGCCAGCATATTGGGTAGCTCCTCTATGGAGGATTTATGCAGTAACATGGGCAAGAATTATAGAAGATGAGATGGCAAGGATGGGATGGGAGGACATATTGGAAGATATCACTAGTCACTGAAATAATAAAGTCACATTACTGATGAATTCTGAACTTACAGGATGTCTGAAACTCCTAGATCTTTTAAGAGCTATCTAGCCATGTTTCCCACTCTATATTGTGAAACTGATTTTTAGACTCAAATGCAAAACTTTGTCTTTATCCCTATTAGAATTTATCTTAGAGAAGCTGCATGGCATAATAGATGGAGAACTGACCTCAAATTACAAAAACAAACAAACAATAAAAACACCTGGGTTCTCTAATGCATCATCACTGTGTGACTGAGCAAGTCCTTATAGTCTCTACCACAGCAAGTCGCAGAGTAGGTACCCATGTGGGCTTGTAGTATCCTCATCAGATAATGCCTTCACCAATGAAATCCCCTCTTGTCCTCCTTGCCACACCTCCCCCAAAATGTATTCATAACATTGGAGTTGATGATGCTCCTGTGTTGTCCTGTAGTCAGACCACAGGTACACATTGTACTCCTTTTGAGGTGATAGATTTTATAAGGGATGTTGGCCAACTGAAGGATGACCATGATAGGGAAAGGACCAGAGGCCATGTGTATAGTGATCACTTGAAGCAGTTGGCTTTGTTTAGCTTGGAGAAGAGAAGACTTAAGAGGATATGATCTCTCTTCAAATGTTTGAGTTGCTGTCATATGGAAATTAATTTAATTTAATCCAAATTAAATTGGATTGAATTGAATTGTACAGTGTCATATACCTGGGTACCTAACATAGTAGCCATGTTTTCTGTTTTCTAGAATACTACATTTATGGAGGGCTTGCTCACTTACAACCTTTTTTTAGTTATTATTGTTAGTTCTCTTTACTTTTCTATAAAAGCCAGCTCCCAGTTGTCAAAGAAATGTTTTTGCACACCCTTTAATTCTTTCAGACTCTTAAATAGTGCCATTTATTGAGACCCCAACTCAACACTTCACTTGGACCCAAAAGCCTTAAGGATTAGAGACAATCCAGCCTACTAAGTGAAATTTCAAGTGGCTTAGTTAAACAAGCTCATACAAAGGATTTCAATAATGCCTGTTTATATATGCCTTCGTTTTAGTTTGTGTTATTAGAGTATCTGTTTAGTATTATGTATGTGATGAATTTCAATACATGACTGAAAATGAATTTCCCAATACAGGCATTATATTTCTGAGCCTGCTAATTTTTTCAAGAAATTAAGAAAAAAATAATGAAGCCATGTTACACAGGTACTTAATATTTTTAATCTGTGTTAGTACTATGGTAATTAATGCTTATTTTATGCAAACTAGACTATATCTCTAACTGGACACATTACTGTCAAGAAAATATTACTTGTCTTAATTATCAGTAATGAAGCAGGGATAAGCTGCTCACTTAGATATAATATATCTAATGACCTTTTCAGCTAGAGGTTGTGATGAAAGGTATCAGTTTCACAAATTATGCTTCATTCAGCTTCTGGCCTTTGTATAGATTAATGTTTTGAGGATGAGTTTTAAAGTCAGGCATAAATTGTGTTTAGTGCTTAAAACTGATTTAGTGTCTTTCTTTTAGTACATCATTTTCTCTTTTATATAAATGGATCTTAGCTTTAGTTTTATCTTCAGGCTTTAAAGAAAAAAAACAGTCAACGGTAGAATCTAGGATTTTCTCACTGCTACTATATTTTTGATAATACTTGATGGAAATGATAGTGACTTTTACAACTTTTTAAAAAATATATTAAAACATATTTAGCGATTAAAGTATCTCTAATTGTTATTTAATATAATTTAATAAACCTGTTTACATAGTGCAGTATTAGCAAAATCAATATATTATCCTGTTTCTCCTAAGTAGGCTTTTTTGCTATGTCATAAAGGCTATCTACTTTTTCTAGATTTTACACTGTCTTTAATCATACTTTCCTGGTGGTGCCTGATATATGTCTCAGTGTAGTAGTGTTTCATTCAAAATGGAAACAGATGTCATTTCTGTTGGTCTCTAGCATGGGCACCTGTACAGTGGAAAAGAATGGGAGATGCCAGCTTCTCTATTAGGACCTGGAGGAGTAGCTAAATGACAGACGCTAGGTCACATAGGTCTGGCTTGGTTTAGTACCTTAGGGGGAAATGCCACCCTCTGTGATAGTCCAAGCATAAAGCTGGGAATTTCATGAATTTCATCCAATAAACTAAGGTCATAAAGTAAAAAAGATAATGTGCTACTAGTAATTATGTGGTCCAAACATCATTCCTCTGACCTAAAATTTGAAAGACTACAATTTATAGTCAGAGAATTCTTTTTCCTTTTTATCTGTTATCCAACCTCTCTCATTAATGACTATGGGAAAAATGGTGTGAGAATTGAGACTTAGGAACATCCTTCTGTCACACTTCTTGACACATAGTAACCACTCAGCAATCAATCAACAAGTATTTTTTTAAGTTTCTTCTACATGCCAGGCACTGCACTAAACACTGGGACACAAAGACAAAAAAAAAAGAAGTAGTTTTTGCCTGCAGAAAGCTTACATGTTTGCGTGGAAGACAAGAAGAGCATACTCATTTATTGGCCAGATAGGTAAGTAAGCATGGTGGGAAGCATCCGAGGGTAACAGCTACCTGCCCCTTTCCCCTTCCCTCTTCCTAAATCTAGGATTACCAAAATCAAAGCTTTCTGTTGTTCTGTCTTCCAAAGAATCTTGGATGATCTTGATGTAGGCACAGGAGATAGACAGCTCCTCATAAAAGAGCCTGTAAGACATTATTTTGTTCAACCAAGTCAAATACTTTTTCTTAATCAACAAACAGTAAGAACTGTGAGATCTTATATCCTCTACTCCTTTCAGCTCATTGTGTGAAAGTAAAGATGTGGTCCATTTTTAGTAGTGCTTGTGAAACCTACTCCTTCCCTCGTGGTACCCTCATTGAACATATCTTTGGTTCATGTACAGATTGCTGTCATAAAGATTTTTGTATATCTGGAAGAGTAAACACACAGTTCCGTTGTTAGGCCACCTTTTGTCAGCACTGACAAATCCAAGATTTTCTTCCTTGCCCTTTCTCTATCTTCCTCTCCTTCAGTGGGTCCCTCAATTTTCCCCCAATTATGTCACCTTTAATGTGGACCTCCTTTAATATGTAATTGGTCCACTCTGACTGATCTCCCCATCTTTGTTCTTTTTATTGCCATTTCTATTTCCTCTATAAGCCCATCTGTGACGTTAAAGTCCAGGTGCAGGTCCATCTTTAACGGCGAAAACAGTTCTTAATGGTTCTTGCAAATATTTTCCATTTTTCTTTTGTTTTCATCCTTGAACGGCCTTTGGATTAGTTTGCTATTTGAATAGCTTCTCAGGATTTCTTAAAACTGGCTTTACTCACCACTGTTTCTATCTACTTTATGAAACAGCACTCTAAATTATTTATTGTCCTTCCTAAGGTTCTAGAAATAAGTTTATATTCTAACTTTATTTTGTTGGCAACTGTCACTTTCCATTGGCAAGTCAAATATTTGCTAAGACGTTTTCTAGATCCATTTGCTCCCTTTGTTTTGGCGACTAATTTATATTAAATTTTTGGATTGAATTTATTTGTAGTAGGTATTGATGTGATTTCTCTCCATTTCTCTTTTTTTAATCTTCAAGTATTCATTTAAATAACTCAGTGTTAAGCCATTTTAATTGTATGTCATATCTTTTTCTTATTCTTCCCTATTGTTTCTGATTAATTCTGATCTAGCTCTGATGAGTCAATAGTCTTTTTGTATGAAGACAACAGGCCTGGGATTACCTCCCACGTCACTATCAAGTCTTTTTCTTTCAAAATATAATCCATTTTGTTCTTTTTTATTTTTTTGTGCTTACTGTGTTAAAAACATAATAATTTTTTTGCGTGACATTTCTGGATAATCTACAAGTCTTTGGCTTTTCAATCCTTCCTGAACCAGGTTTTCATATATATGTGTATATGCTCTTCATAGAATTTCTCTGCCACTTCATCGTCAGCTATTCATCTTGGTGTAAGCTACAATTATTTTCATGGTCATCTTTTTGCAAATAGTCATCATTAGTACTGAGATATGTGATGGCCAGATATCCCATGAAATAATGTCTTATGTTGTATCTGGGCATATAATGAAACCCACTCTACCAGCTTTTTTTTTTTTTGCTTCTTCAAAGAAGTAAAGTCTAAAGTAGTCATCTAGTAGTCATCCTTTCATTGACCATAGCTTCCTTCCTTCTTCTGATTTCACTTAGAGTGAGAATGTCTAGACTGATATGATGCAGCTCCTCAAGCCACGGGTGCACTTGTTTGTCACTGTGCAGGAATATCTGATTTGAAATCCAAGGGTCACGCTGAAGTTTATTATATATAAATTATATTTATATATTATATATTAATGTCATATATAATATATAGTCTATTAAAATTGTAATTCTTTCTACCCTTTACTTTCTTTTCCTACCACTCTGCCGCTATTAATGTAGAAGTAAACAAGGGTAGCTGCACAGAACTGAGGGTTATTTTTTCTTCTAAAACAAAGAAACAAAGGTGTTTCTCAGATTGCCAGAGACACACACACACACACACACACACACACACACACACACACACTCACACTCTAAAAGAGTTATCACCAGGTATCCAGCCTACTGGGAATATGCCTTTCTGTAATTACCTAGGTTGGTCTTCAAAAAACAGAGTCATCGTGTTACTGAGGCTGCACTTGAAGCCTTCTCAGCATGTTGCTAGAGCTTACCTTTTGCTGGCCTGGCCTTTTAAAACTCAAGGTCACCTCCATGCTACAACATGGCATTGAAGTAGAACTTTATGGGGGATGCTCAGTGTACAAGGGAACTCTCAGATTGATGAGATCACAGATAGATCCCTTTGAGAATTGAGAATATACTAGACAACCCAACTCACCCTTGGAAACATGCTGACAATAATATATCAGCAGCAGCTTTATTAAACAGATACAGAAATGGAAACAAAACCCACAGATGTTTTACTGTGACCCCCAAGGCCACATGATCCTGAAATTATTTTTTAATTCTTTTTGGATCTAGTTGAATTGTTCATTCTGTACTGCTATACTCTTAAGTCCAGTAGTTACCCAAGCCAGTCCCTTCAGGGGTGTGGAACCTGAGGCTTCTGCCACATGTGCCCCTCTAGGTCCTCAAGTGTGGCCCTTTGACCAAATCCAAACTTCACAAAACAAATCCCCTCAGTACAAGGATTTGTTCTGTAAAACTTGGACTCGGTCAAAAGGCTGTACCCAGGGACCTAGAAGGCCACATGTGATCCTTTGACTAAATCCAAACTTTACAGAACAAATCCCCTCAGTAAAAGGACTCAGTCAAAAGGCTGCACCCAAGGACCTCAAAGGCTACAACGTGGCCTCAAGGCCACAGATGCCCCACCTCTGCATCTAGCTAATGGTCTATAGATGATGACTTTAACTGACTCAGAATCTCTCTGGCACTCATATTGCTGTTGTTTTCTCTAGAATATAAATGTCCTTCAAAATAAGACATATATGTATATTTATCTCATATGTGCATGATGTTATTGATGCCTTTGGTTTTATTTCACACTTATTTTTGATTGTATATTTTCTTCTTCCCCTACTCAGAAAGCTATTTCTGTAACAGATTAAAAAGGAGGGGAAAAAAGTAGCTCACCAAAACTAAGTGACATATTAACTATGTATGACAATATATGTAATATTCCCCTCCCAAAGTCTCTTACCTCTACAATTAAGGGAGGGAAATTTTCCTAACTTCTCTCTTGGGCCAAGCTTCATTGTGATTATACAATAGTCACTTTCTATTTTTCTGTTCTTTCTGTTTACAGTTTGAGAATCACTATAAATATTGTTATCTTCCTTCTGTTTCTTTCAGTCTGTATAAGGTCATGTGAATTCATCACTGTCCTGGGAAGCTTCTCTCTTTCTCTGGGTTCTCTCTTACTCTGGACCTTTCCATTCTATCTAGAGATAGAATTCTTTTCTAACAATCTCTTTTTTGGGAAAAAGAAAACCTCTTCCTTCTTTGGTCCTCCCCTTCAGGAAAATATCCATTTATCCACGAGTCCCACCCTCTGTAGCATCTTGTCAGCATCTTTGTAGCATCTCACATCTTCTGTTTAGAGCGCACTCTTTTGTCACCTCCACCTAGAGAACTCAGAATATCCTTTGAAGCACAGCTCAGGTGTCACCTCCTATGTACAGTCTTTTCTGCTCCTTCAGGTTGTTAGTACTCTTAATTATTTCATAGGTTTAGAGCTAGCAGCAAGTTTAGAGATCATCCACTCAAACCTCTTCCTTTGTACAGATGAAAAACTGGGAGAGGTTATGTAACTTGCCTAAGGTGAAACACCTAGAAGCGTCAGAGCCGCCCTTGAACTGGAGGCTTAGGGCTATAAACTGAGCTCTCTGTTCCACTGTGCTCATGTGGTATCCTCCCCGTCCCCTCTGCAATAGACTATAAACTCATTGAGGGCAAGGCCTGTTTCCCCTAGTCCTGGCGCAGGGTCATGTGCGTTATGTTTGATCTGGATCTTTGATGGTGCTTAGTCACTATTTGTTGAATTGAGTTGAATTCATGCTCTGATAAGACTTTGATAGGGCTGGAGACCCTCATATGAGAAGACAGCTTCTTAAATATGCCCTGTGTTATGTTCTCTGAGTGCCCTTAGCAAGTGGACCGAATTATACGTGGATTATTAGTTTTCCAAATTTACAACTGGTAGTCTGTCATTTAACAAAGTTCTGTTAGGATAGTATTTGCAGTTATCCCTTATGCTGTTCACATTTATTTCTTTGTTTCCATATACAAACAAACTGATAGTTTATATGCAGCTTCTGAACCTGTGTGGTATATGAGCTGGGTGCCTCCCTTTGCAGAAGATGCCTGAAACCTGAAACAAAACCACAGAGTGGGTGTTCAAAACATCTCATTTTTTTCTGATATGAATTAATTTAGTTAGGCTGTGCCTTATTAAGGTCTCAACACCCTTTCTACAATTAATTCTGGTTCTTTTTTTTATTTTCAATCAGGAGTCGATGGGGTGGGCACAGTGCAAAGAACTGTCCCATTAAAATGGTCTGTGAACATTAGAAGTTAAGAAAGGTTGTCTAGTCACCTCAAACCAAGATTTCATTGACCTTCATTAGTATGCTTCTACTCAGAATTTTTAAAATTCTTTAAAAAACATTTTTATTTAAAGATAATGCACATGGCCAGAGGAGCAATTTCCCAAACTGGTCACATTTTCAAACAAAACATGCCCTGGCATTTGAACAGCTGTTATATCAAAATCAGGTTTGAATACTATGGTTTAACCTTCCCAGCTGTAGCGGGGGTGGTTTGTTAGCTTGATTTGGTACAAAATATGCATACTATATTTCAATTTGAAAGTTTAAACACATATTTGTGAGTGTTAGACCGATAAATTCAGGTCATATGATACTATTTTAGGTAAATATTATCTTTCTGTGAGCTGTTTTATTGTTCTTAACTATATTGTATGTTTAAACAGATTTTAACTACTAATTCAAAGTCCTTTGAAGCTGATTTTCTTCAATGCGTATCCTTTTTAATTTCTATGCTAGTAGTGAATGATGAAATATTTTTAGGAGGAGGCATATGTGTGTATGTATATATATATATATACACAGACATATGTGTGTGAGTGTGTATGTGTGTGTACATATATACACACACATACATATAGATATAGATACTTGTGTACACACACACACACACACACACACACACACACACACACACACAGAGGAATGCACCTGGGAAAACTCTTCTCTTTCATACATCTCTCCTACATTTCAGCCTGTTCAGTTCTCTTGTCTTTGACCAACACAATTATGAGATTGGTTTGTAGTATGGAGGCTCTGTGTGATTTGAAAAACCCCTTTGATCTTGAAAGATGAAGGATGAAAAGGAATAAGATCTAAGTCAAAAAACGTCATGTGGGGTATAAATATAATAAACATGGACTTGTTCAACAAATCTTAAAATCCTGGAGCATCTTCTTTTCCCCAAGCTCGAAAGAGGTAATTGTACCCCACACAAAAGGCAAAGGTAAAAAACTTAGAGCGCTTGTCACCACCCAAAGCGGAAAAGCCTGGAAGTAGAAAACCAGAGTTCTAGAGGAGCCCCTCCATAGGTCAGTGGTGAGAAAAATGGGGTCTGACATTTGTTCACCGTCTGCCAACTCTTCCTGCTTCCTTCTGTTTGAAAAGCAGAGGAGCCGCGCTTTCAGTCTGGTGGATGGGCGAATAACCTTTTTTGTTCCATTGTCTGAACATAGCTGCCTTGTATACAACTGCAGCCTGCATGCCAGAGGAGCTGCCTTTCTCCCTCCTGTTCCTACAGATGTCTCTGTTCTCCAAGCCAGCTGTCTCTGTCCTTGCCCTGATCAGTTTTCTAACTTCTGAGTTATGTGGATTGGAGCTATCTGTGGCTTCTGGGTACACAGATTTGTGTTTTCTGTTATTCTCCTTCAAATTGGAATTTGACACATTCAGCATATGCCTACTGGGAAACTAGTTGAAGTTTAAATACTGCCTTTTAAAAAAAAATTAACAAAAGCATGTGGTACTCTAGATGGCACGTTAAAATGCTTTTCTTTTTTCAACATATGGTTCAACATAAGATTCTAGTTTTTATATAGCGTGGCCAAAGACTGAATATAAGCTACTAGCTACAGCAGGAAAGAGCTAGTAACAAATTGAAGAAACCTGGTTCTGTATATTTTGTTCTCCAATCCCTGCAACTGTTGGTGGCCTCCTTCCCTGACTGGCTTATATTTGACAATCTTGTATTTATTTTTGTGTTTATTCTGCAGCAGATAGGTTGCATAGTGGTTAGAGCACTGGACCTGGAGTCAGGAAGACCCAAGTTCAAATATGGCTTCAGACACTTCTCAGCCCTGTGACTTTGGGCAAGCCACTTTACCTCAGTTTGCCATGGTTTCCTCATCTGTGAAACAGGGATAATGGTCGCAGGTGCTTTGCATAGTTCTATAAGGGTTAATGCAGTAGTATTTGTAAAGCCATTAGCACAGTGCCTAACACACAGCAGGTGCCATATAAGTGTAAGTTATTATCATTAATGTTCTTCCATATGCACTTATACGTGTTCCTGTTGTCTCTGCAGTAGAGTATAACCTCCTTCAGGAGAAATAGCTTCATTCCTCGTACTCGTATTCCCAATGCCTAGAGCACAGTAAGCATTAAATCAATATTTGTTCAGTTAGTGATTGATTCTCAGAGCTAATTTGTTCTTTTAGGGTTCCTCTGTCTTGATTTTGCCATTAGTAAACGAAATTGTTTTTGTATGTTCGGGGATATATTTGAATGTCTTCAATTTCACTTTAAGTGGCCAGTATCAGCTCATGTTTCACATGTTTTCATTTGATTCCAACAGTAGACATTCTAAGTCTTAACACTCTGAATCTATAATTCTAATTAACCAAATGGTAATCTTTGACAATAGAAGAATGAATTTTATCGTAATGAATTTACTTATTGTTCACTATTATTGACATTAGTAGGTATCTGATATTTAGCCATAACATAATGTATCCTGATCAGCTTTAAAAGGAAGTAGCATATTGTGGGACCACAAAATATTACAGCTGGAAGGGAACATAGAAATCTTCTCGTCAAACTTTGCTGTTTGACAGATGAGGATACTGAGGCCCAGCGCATAAAGTGACAGTTCCAATATGATGACCTGAGCAAGATCATACAGCTTTTTAGGGGTAGAGCTACATTTGGAGTTTGGGCTTATACTTGACCACATTGATTTCATCTGTTGACAAATCGATCAAGACTACAGTACCTACCATCTGGATTAAGAAATCCCTGCAAGTTATAGGGTTTCGTTTTATCTTAAGTGGAGATAATTAGATTGACATACAGACATAGAAGTCTCACAACTTCCTACAATTATTCATTATTTAATTGTGTATAGCTCCTGTGGTTTCTTGATTGATCTCTCAGGAAGCCAATCTTTGAGAATTTGCTTGGTTTGGTGGTGATATCTTATAGTTCTCCCTTGTTGGGGGTGGGGGGCGGAGAGAGAGAGA
The DNA here is from genome assembly GCF_011100635.1 of Trichosurus vulpecula. Taxonomy (NCBI): domain Eukaryota; kingdom Metazoa; phylum Chordata; class Mammalia; order Diprotodontia; family Phalangeridae; genus Trichosurus; species Trichosurus vulpecula. Next base: position 243,128,789 of record NC_050578.1, read on the forward strand.
AAGAGAGAGAGAGAGAGAGAGAGAGATTATTACACCTTCTGGGGCTACATTTACAATACTCACAACTATGCAAGTCAATTTCCCAAAGGTTCTGGGGTGGAGGTGGGTGGACAGGTATCCTTTGAGTTTATCCTCTTAAAATTATAGCTTATGAACCCCAACCCATGAACTCATTTTAATCATCAGATAATAAACAAAATTAACTCAAAGCAAAGATGTTTACTAACAGCACGTCAGACCCCCTAAAATCTGGGGTGCATTCACCCTCAAATATACAGAGTATCCATAGGAAGAGTGGGCATGGACTTTAGAGTACATTGGTAACAAGGCACACGTATAGAAAACATATGGCCAAAGTGATTCATGCCCCTAATGCTGTTGTAACTGAGTTCAGTTATGAGCACCACACTGTATGAAAGGATATTCAGATTTCAGAGGAGGACAGTTAAAGTATGAGGGGAAATCACAGGATCTGAGAGGTGGAGGAATCTCAGCAGCCATCTAATCCAACTCATATTCAAAAGGAATCCCCCCCATAAAATATCTAACAAGTAGAGCCTTGACCTCTGCTTGAAGACCTCCAAAGAGAGAACGTGCCATATCCTAGGTAGCCTATTCCCTCCTTAGAGAGCTGTAGTTCTCGCTCTAGGTAGATTTTCCTTTTTCTAACTTGGATCCATTGCTCCTGGTTCTGTTCTCTGGGACTAGAGACAAAAAGCTTACAAAAAGCTTTCTTACACATGACAATCTTTCAAATACTTTAAGACAGCTATCATAGCCTGCTGAGTCTTCCCTTCTCCAGGCCAAACATCCCCAGTTCCTCTGACCCATCCTCAGATGACATAGACACAGGGCTCTTCACCATCCGGGTTGTATTCCTCTGGATGCTGCTGAACACAGTGCTCTGTATGTGGTCTGGCAAAGCAAGAGTATAGTAGTATAATCATGCCCTTATTCCTAGAAGCTCAACCTCTCTTAATGCATCCCAGGATTACATTAGCTGTCTTAGCTGCACATCACACAGCTGATTCTTATTGAGTTTTCAGTCTGTGAAACCCCCTTGATGATTTTTTTAAAGACTGAGACCCCCCATATCACCCAAGCTTGAAGTGAAGGGGGTCACAAACTGGATCCCACTACAGTCTGGCATGGGAGCATTAAGCTACTCCGTTCCCACCTGGGCTACTTCTCCCCTTCCCTTCCTCCTGGTGGGCTCCCAGATCTTTGTCAGACAAACTATGATTTGACCATGTTACCCCCTTCCTGCGCTTATGAAGTTGATTCTTTGAACCCAACGTAAGAAGTTCCACGTATCCCTATTGAATTTCGTCATATTAAATTCAGCCCAACACTCCAGCCTTTCAAGATCTTTTCACATCCTTTCATCCATTTTTTAGCTGCCCCCCCCAGCTTTGAGTCACCTGCAGATTTAGTAAGCATGCCATCTATGCCTTTATCCAACTCAGTGATAGAAATGTACTGGAAGCCATGTGAGGTAATCAGATCAAAAGAAAATGGGGACATTTAGCCTGAAGAAGGGAATACTGAGGGACATGAGAGCCGACTTCAATTGGAAGATCAAGCTATGATAGAGGGAGTAGACTTCATGAATTCAAAGGGCAGAACTAGGACAAGAACTGGAAATAAAGTTAGATGCCCATCGTTTGGGGAATGATCAAAACAATTATAGTACATACATGTAATGGAATATTACTGTTCTGTACAAAGTGATGAATACAGCAAAGCATGGAAAGACTTATATGAATTGATGCAAAGTGAAATAATGAGTGAAGAAAATAACATTCACAACCACGTCGTAAATGGAAAGAATTTCAAAATGATCAAAGGTGAATGTGGTGAAATCATAAGGAACTCACATGACCCCAGTTAAAAGAAATTAAAAGATACCCCTACTGCTATTTTGCAGAAGCAAGAGGTCCTTAGGTGTGGAACATTGCTTATTTTTATATATTTATTAAGTTTGTTTATTTTTAAAATCTTTTTATCTTTAAAAAATATTGCTTGTTTTATGGGATAACTTACCAGTAGTGAGGGTGCTGAGAAAAATGTGTTAATGGAAAAGCAAAAAGTAGCAATAAAAATGTATTTTTTTTTTAATTGAAGACAAAACTAGGAGCAGTGAATTAGTCACAGAGAAACAAGTGACAACTCCATGTCAGGAAAAATTTCCTAGCACTTAGAGCTATCCACAAGTGGGGTGGGCACCTCCTCTCTTTTATACCTTGCAGTCTCAGAGGAGTTGGGCCAGCTGACCTCAGGGCTGTCTCCCAACCTCACAATTTGTTGACTCTGTAACCATGGGTAAATCGCTTAACCTCTCTGGCCTCAATTTCCCTCTCTACAACATGAGAGTATTGGTCTAGATATTTATTAAGCATTCACCAAATATTCACCAAGGCCTCTTTCAGCCCTAAAAAGACATTTCTGATTCTAATATAAAACCCTTGTGTTTACAAATGCCATCAGAATACAGCTCTGTATTTCAGAGGTGGAGGGAAGGGTGGAGTTTCCAGTGAGGAAGCTGCCTTTACGGATGCAGATCAACAGTTCATTCCAGTTCATCATTAGAGGATAGCCTAGTACGCTGAGAAGTTAACGACTGTGATTCCACCCCTCGTACTGTGTACATCAGATTTGTTATTGTTCGTTTTTCCCAGTTGTGTCCAACTCTCTATGACTCCATTTGGGGTTTTCTTGGCAAAGTTACTGGAGTGTTTGCTATTTCCTTCTCCAGCTCATTTTACAGATGAGGACAGTGAGGCCAACAAGGTGAAGTGACTTGCTCTGGGTCACACAGTGAGTAAAGGTCTGAAGCTGGGTTTGAACTTAGGAAAATGAGTCTCTCTGACTGTGGGCGCAGCATTCTATCTACCACACCATCTAGCTGCCCATGTATATCAGAAGAAGAACTTAAACCCAGGTCTGGGCCTGTCCCCTACCATACCATGCCAGCTCTCCCTATTTTAAAATGGAGAATTAACCAATATTTTGAATATGTGATAAGTTTTATAGCAAGATTATTAAATGACAGAATCACCAGGCTGGATAGAAGACATCTTAATATGTTTCCCCACACAGAAGGCTATCTGCTAGGCAATTTTCAGAGATATCCAGGGAAAGCAATTCCATAACCTCTTTAGATAAACTGATCTAGTGTTTCACGTTGTAGTTGTTTATCTAAGCAAAGTGATTCCATCTAATAAAAAAATAATAATAATAATACTGAGAACTGGTAGAACACACCCAGCCTTACCAATTCTGTTAGCCATGTTATTCTTCAGTGTACAGAAATCCTGGGAATAATAGTGTGAGAAAGCGAGATGTTAGAAATGGAAGCACTAGAAAATAATGAGAATCTTTTGAAAGAAAATTAAGTGCATCTGGTATGCTACGCATATATCCAAAAGTAAAATCCAAAAACTGTTTAGTACTCTGTGGCACATTTAGCCCTCAAATTTAAGCCATTGGTACATTTCTGAAATCTGCTATGACCAATATCATAAAGCTTGATCATATTTTTATGGCCTGTGCCATCTGTGTATTTACTCTGCTCACAATAGTCATATAGTGTTCAAAAAGTAATGCATTTAGTTCACAATGCAGTCCTCTTATCAGAAATACATCAAGGCAAATTACCCTAGGAGATTTTGGATCTTGTCATAGTTTACAGCTTAAGTCTATTTGAAAATATAAAAATTCACAGCATATAAAAAGTTCATTTGAGGACTTTTACTTAAGAGAAATCTCAGCATATATGAAATAGACACTATGCATATAATTAATACGTGCAGCCTAAAGCCTGTGTTTCTGTGCATAAAAATCTGGATCACAGAATTGCTTCTTTTGAAGTTATTATATAAACTCCCATGTATCTCCTCCTTCTTATTGATTCATCTTCCTAGGCTATTGATTGAGATCCATACAGACAAGAACTACCCCTTGAACAAGCTTTGACTTGCTGCTTTAGGAAACATCTCTTCTGTTGCTATAGTATCATATTTTGAGGGCTTCCAAATAATATTAGACCTATTCAAAGTTCACCTATAAGTACAGATCATATTTCCTTTGCAAGGTAAGGAAATTATAATCATCATGTCCACCACTTTAGCTAGCTGGAATCAAGAAATGGGCAGCAATATTTTAGAGTATTTACATTTCACAATAAAACTATTTTCCCTGTTACAAGTTAAATATTCAGTGTTATGTGTATATGAAATTATCCTTAAATACATTAATAGAAATTCTGTGTCAGTGCATTCAGCACCCTACTGTAAATGCTAGTTAATCTAGGCCTTTATTTTTACTAGATATAATCTTTTGAGAATAAGATTTTATTCACAGTATGCATTAAACTACCTCTTTATATTATAAGTGTGAGGAATTCACTGGACTTGATATGTGATTGCATTACTTTACTTATTTTCTAAATATCTTTATTGTGTTATTCCTTCTTCTGCAAATATGTCTATTAATGACCATCATCATTTTAGGATTATCAGGTAAGGACTAATCTATTATATAAAATATATTTTTAAAAGAATTTCAGCTAATCATTAATATCAAACTCACTTTTTCCCATCCTTGTCACCTTTTTTGCATTAATCTAGGAAAACTCTCTGATTCCTAAGACTAGTCAATACATTTTTATTAAGCTCCTACCATGTACCAGGCACTGTGCTAAGCACTAGGGATAGAGAGCTTACCCTCAAGAAGTTTACAATCTAATGGAGGAAAAAACGTACGAAAGGAAATTGAAAAGTGGTAGGTGGGGAGAGGTCATCTGAGTCATCACAACAGAGCCCCTTACATATAGAAGGGACTCTAGGGGGGGCCTATATGGCATTTTATCTCACAAATCCAGTTTTTCTCCATGGGTCTTATATGCACTTAAACAAATGGTGAGCTCCATGAGATTTCAGAAGTTACTAGTGCATACAAGGGACATGTGTCACTATGCCTCGGACCTCATTTTAACACTCAGGGATAATAGATCATTGTGTTTGTACTCGGGAGCTACAGTTTCTAGTCTAACTAGCAAGTCCCTTCCCCTCTCTGAGCCTGTTTCTTCTTGGATTGGATCATCTCAGAGGCCCCTTCCAGCTTTAAAATATGTATGATTACTAAATTTATGTTAAGGAATTTAGTAAAATATTCCTCAAGGCATAATTAATAAAGAAAATTCTCAGTTATCTGCGTGCAAATTGACTACATTTTGATTATCTGAGTGAAAGCTTTCAAGTTCCTGTGTTCTTTATTGCTTCATTTGCCTTATTTAATATTTTCGTTTATAGACTACAAATCATCAAGAGCTGAAAAAGACTCTTTCAAATGCCCTAATGAATCTGTGATCTTAATGTGGATATTCTTTCACTGACATGAATCCAAAATCTTCCAAGTAGACCTCGCCTTTCTTGGCTCCTGTCCATGCTTTCCTATGAGATCCCCACAGGAGCCCTGCCTTGCTTTCTCTTGCCATAACTGGGATACCAGAGAAGCATGTGAATTGCCCATAAATTATCATCTTGTTCTTATTAGCTCTCCAAACTATCTTTCTCTCTCATACATTTCTTTTATGATGTCCTTGATGATGCTTCTCCTTTGCAATTTCTTTCTTTCTTCTGTAATGTGTTGCCGTCTGCTCACACCCAGTGTGTGTCTTTTAATTGTCCTATAGGTGACATACACTGTCATTTCTTCAAGTACTGTAGTGTTCTATGACTTACGGCCATACAGCAAACTTAAACTTGTAACTTAAAGCAGTTACTTACCTGCCACAGAGAAGATAGGAGCTCAAAATTTAGAGAATCAATATCTGATTTATTCAAAGGTTTCACTTCAGTCTAAGAAATAATACAGTTGTATTGGAGCTTAAGTTGGATAAGCTTGAATAGTTTTCATCCATCTAAAACAAACCTTTCCATTATGAGTTTAGTATTTAGCTCAACAAATTATAAATTTTCAGAATATCAGCTATAAACACATTCAGTATAAATACAGAGTTAAAGAGTATAATTTTCACTTAGTTGCTTGCTTGGATTATTGCAACCTGTGTTTCATTCCCTTAGTTCAAGTAGAGTAGATTATATATCCTTTAAAATGGTTAACAAAGATTTATCCTGTCAAGAGTATTCACCAGAATTTCATGTCTAGCACACGTTATAAATCAGATTTTTTGGAGAAAGGTGATTTAGTATTATTCCAGCATTTCGATAAAATACCTGAGAAAAATTGTTAGTACAATGGTACACAGTAGTTACTTTAAAATGTAATGTTGAACAGTAACAGCAATATTGTACAATGACCAACTTTAATAAACTTAGCTCTTCTCAGCAATGCAATGATCTAAAGATGACTCCGTTAGACTCATGATGGAAAATGCTATCCATGTTCAGAGAAAGAACTATGGAGTCTGAATGCAGATTGAAGCAGACTATTTTAGCTTTTTGTTGTTTTGTTTTTTCTTTCTTGTGGTTTCTCCCTTTTGTTATGATTCTTCTTTTACAACATTACTAATGTGGAAATATGTTTAATATGATTGAACATGTATAACCCATATCAGATTGCATACCATCTTGGGGAGGAAGGAAGGGAGGAAGAGGGAAAAATTTAGGACTCAAAATCTTATAAAAGTGAGTGTTGAAAACTAAAAATAAATAAGTGAACTTTAAAGATGTTATGTTGAGCTTTTCCTTAAGTCTGATGCCCTATTGCTTTTAATTTTTTTAATAGCCAAGCATTTATTTATTTGTTTGTTTGTTTCTCCCTTCTACCCTCTCTCCACTTGGGCAAGTGGAAGGGATACCCTTATAACAAGTAAATATAGTCAAGCAAAACAAACTCCCATATTGGCCATGTCCAGAAATATACGATTAACTCTGCTTTCTGCCATGAGACGACTGGCCTTCTTCTCAGTCTTACTTAATTGTGGTTGATCATTTGTTTGATCAGAATTTTTAAGTCTTTCAAGTTTGTTTGTTTTTACAATGTTGATGTTATAGTCTAAATTATTCTCCTGGTTGTGCAAACTCCACTCTGCATCAGTTCTTACAAACATTCCCAGGTTTCTCTGAAACAATCTCTTAAATAATTTCTTTTGGCACAATAGTTTTCCTATAGATTTATATACCACAATTTATTTAGCTATTCCTCAACTAATTGATGCCTCCTTAGTGTTCAGTTCTTTGCTACCAAAAAATACACACACACAGACACACACACACACACACACGCACGCACGCACGCACAATAAATACCTATGTATGTATATGACTGACATTTTCCTCTTTCTTTGATCTCTTTGGGGCATAGACCTAGTAGTGGCAGTCTGTCAAAGGACATCCACAATTTAGTAACTTTTGAGACATAGTTTCAAATTGCTTTAGAAAAGGTCGGACCAATTCCCAGCTCTACCAACAGTGCATTAATGCTCCTTTTCTCTTGAAGCCCCTCTAACATTTATCATTTTCTTTTTCTGTCAACTTTTACCAATCTGAGTTGTGTGCAGTAGAACCACAGAGTTTCTTTGATTTGTATTTCTCTGATTTTTTTGTATTTTGGAACATTTTTTCATATCATTATTGATAGCTTGGATTTCTTCCTTTGAAAATTGTCTGTACACACTCTTTGACCGTTTATCAGTAGGGAAATGGCTGAGATCAGTTTTAGGCTTTAATAGACTAAAAGCTATTAAACAGACTAAAAACTGTTAAAGCTTAAATTATTAAGCTTTTATGAAAAGACTAAATAGACTAAAATAGTTTATTTAAATAAACTAAAAGCTACTAAAGCTCTGAGACATAACATACATCTTAGAAACAAGACTTTATTATAAAGAAACTTGCCACACTTTTTTTCTCAAGTAATTGTTTCCCTTCTAATCTTAGCTGAATTCAATCTATACTCTTTTTAAACTTAGTTTTTCTCAATTAATAAAAATCTACATTCTCTCTCTCCTACCTTCCTCAGTTGAAAAAAAGAAAAGCAAAACCCTTATAATAAATATGTATCGTCAGACAAAACAATTTCCTGTATTGACTATGTCCCAAAATACATATGTTTTTCAATCTGCCTCCTGATTAAGTTATTTGTCATAAGGTAAACAACATGTTTCATCATAAGACTTCTGGAATCATGGTTAGTCATTGAGTTGATTAGAGTTTCCTGACCCTTTTTTATAAAGAGTATGATTTGATGCAATCTGCTTCTACTCTCCTGCCCCTCTTCTCTCTCCATTCCCAGAGCCCACTCACAGGTTCTTATCTTTTCTTGCTTTCCTTTTAAACACTTTTTCATGATCCAGAGTTTGTTTTGTTTATTCCTAATAACTCTCTCAATCTATTCTCCCTCTTATACCGGGCTTCCTTTTCCCCTTTCCTTCTGTTTCCCTGTTGATTGAAATGTATTTCTGTGCTCAGCTGCATGTGTGTTCTTCATTTCCTTGACTAGTTCAGAAGAAAAGTACAAATGTCACCCATTCCTCCCACTCCTTCCTCCTTGTTTCTGTAATCTTCAGCCAATTTAGGTGAAATAATTACACACACACACACACACACACACACACACACACACACACACACTTCCTCTATTCTTGCCCCCCTCCCCGCCCCCTGGAATATTCCTTTTTCCTTCCCTTTCCTTTCTTTTTTATGACCATCAAAACTTTTTTTTTAAAGAAAACTGTTCCCAAGGTCTCTGTCCCTTTATGAGCTCTACTGATGATAGGGTTCTGAGGGAACACATGTGTCATCTTCCCATATTAGAATGTAAACATTTCATCCTATTTAGTCCTTCATGTTTGCTCACTCGTATTTACCTTTTTATGCTATTCTAAAATCCTGTGTTTGTTTTTCGGAGTTTTTATGTAGCTCTGGTCTTTTTATCAGGATTGCTTCAAAGTCCTCTATTTCATTAAAGGTTTATTTGTTAACCTGTGGGATTATACTCAATTATGCTTAGTAAAGTATTCTTGGCTATAATGGTCTTTTGTCTTCTAAAATAGTGCTTCTTAAACTGTGGGAATATGGGGTTGTGAAAAATTTGGCAGTAGTAAAAGGTTTCTGAATGTGCAGTGACCAAAAATTAATTAAAAATCAAACACTTAATGAATTTGAGGTGTTTCTGGCTGCACTTGTCCATGTTGCATTGCACAACTTCACTGCAGCCTTGGTTCTGAACACAAAGCATAGGCATTTTGCACTGCGCATACCCTTAAGCCAGGCAATGCCAACAAAAACTGCTGAAAAACAAAACGGGGTTGCAAGTGCAAAAAGTTTAAGAAACTCTGTTCTAGAACATCATCTTCCAAGCTCCCTGCTTCTTTATAACAGTGGCTGCAAAATCTTGTATGATCCTGATTATGGCTCCTCGGTATTTGAATTCTTTCTTTCTGGCTTCTTACAGGGTTTTTTCTTTGATCTGGGAGATCTGTAATTTGGCTATAATGTTTCTGAAAGTTTTTATTTTGAGATTTCTCTCAGGAAGTGACTGGCATATTCTTTCTATTTTCACTTTGCCCTTTGGTTCTGAGAAATCTGGGAAATTTTCTATATAATGTTTTCTTTTAAATATGATGTTTAGGCTCTTTTTCCCCCCATGACTTTCTAATAGTCCAGTAATTATTAAAATATCTCTCCTTGATCTGTTTTCCAGGTCAGTTGCTTTTGATATGCAATACCTTATACTTCTTTTTTTTCCCCAGTCTTTTGACTTTATATTAATATTTCTTACTTTCTCATAGAATCATTAGCTTCTATTTGGTCCATTCTAATTTTCAAGTCTGTTGTTTGAGTAAGGCTTTCTACCTTGTGTCACACTGTTCTCTAATTCTTTTTTTCTATAGATCTCATTTCTTTTCCAGTTTTTCACCCAACCCTCTCATTCATTTTCAGTTGTTCCTATTGTACTAATCACTTATATTTATGAAATCATTTTTAGTCTTTTAAAAACTCTTATTTTTTTCTCATCCAGGAATTCTATTTGAACCTGTGTCCAAGCTACATTTTTGAGGCTTTGCTTATGGATATTTTAGACTCTTTCTCTTCTCCAGGTCTTTAGCTTACTTGTCATCATAATAGCTCTTTATGTGGGCCCACTCTTCCAGCCTTACTTTCCGACTTTGGACTTTGTGTTAGGGCCAGACTCAGCACATTTTTGACTAGGATGGTTGAGCCATGCTTGGTTCTGTTTTATGTCCTTTTGGCTCCTGCTGCTATTTTTTTTTTCAGTATAGAGTTTTACGATATTCCTAGATCCCCAAGGCATCTCAGTCAGCAGACCTCTAAGTTTCCAGTGTGCTCAAAGTGGTCTGATCCAAGGTGAAGTCTGAATATTGCAATGCTTGTCTTAGCTCTTCAAGTTCCTGGCCTGGATTTGGGTCTCAGGAACACAACTATGGGCTTTCCCCTGTTTGGAGCTCCAATAAACTCCTTCTAATCTTAGCTACCATCAGCTAGCTGGAAGGCTTTACAGATTCAAAGTGACAGAATTCCAGGCTTGCCTCTCGCCTGAATTTGTTGCCCTAATTATTCTGCTACAGTTTTTGGACTGAGCTGGAGGCTGATTGCAACCCTGCTTAGCTCCTGAGGTCATAGACATATAGCTGCTGCTTGCTTCTTGCTTTACTTTCAATAGCTCAGTACTTAACCTAGGGCCCATTGCCACTCTTGACCACCACCTCAGTTTGCACTGAATCTCTAACCTGGAAGAAGGTAGTGAATGACTGAGCTACTAGTTGGCAGCTATTCCTGCTTCCGGAACAAGGGCAGCCCACTCTGTCCAGTGTCTCTTCTTTCCCTGGCACACAGTGGTAGACAGACCTTCATTCAGTCTGTACATTGTACTCCTGGCTAGACTCTGTCCCCAATGTCCACAGACCTCTCTGTTTCCCTATGCTGACCTGAGCTGAAAGGTTTTCCCAGTTAGGACTTGGTTTGATATATTTTCTGAATCCCTATGGAATAGTAGGAAATAATTCAGCTTTATTACCTCCTTCTACTCTGCTATCCCCCCATATGTATTAATTCTTAAAATGATTGGTACTCAAAGACAGAACTAGGACAGGTATTTGCCTTAGGGCATCAGAATTTAGAGGGCTGATACTTCCTCCCCCAGCAGAAGACTGTAAACAGGTAAACTTCTCACTTAGCCACAAATTAACATTATCCATGTTGTATTATTTTTTATTTTGTTAAATATTTCCCAATTATATTTTTATCTGGTTGAGGGGTTAAATTCTGGAGTTTTGCTGGTGCTTGAGGCCATGCTCTATGAATATAACATCTCTGCCATGGGCAGGCACAACATGGGTGCTTAATCAGTGTTTGTTGAGTTAATGAATCCAGATAACTCCTCTGAAGATTCTAAGCCAATATGTTGAGCCCCCATCATCTCATCAGCTAAGTCTTTGCAGAAGAACTGAAGTGAAGTTGCAGAAGAACTGAGACTAGAATCATTTAAGATGTGGGAACTGTTATCAACATTAAGTACTCTTTGTTGTAACTCCTAGCAAGACATAGGCAAGGCACAGACATTAGCACAAACATGAGATACATGCATACACACACACACACACACACACACACACACACACACGCACCCTTTGCCTTTTAGCTATCTAGCTCTGAGCATCCAAGGCAGGAAAGGGCAAATATTTCCAGAATAGGTACAAAAAGATTCAACATTAGTGATCTGCCTAATATACCTCCACAAGAGAGGGTTTAGGGGATTCAGGAAAGGCTTCTTGTATTGAGTGAGCACCTTCAAGGACCACCTTGAAAAAGGACCACCTTTCAGGCACTGGGGAGTACCTCTGTAGAGGCATAGAGTTTGAAGATGGCACATCTGTATTATAGAACAGATAGTAAGCCAGTTTGACCATAATGTAGAATAGAGAGAGAGGAAAATGAGATAAATCTGGAAAGGTCGTGGGAGCCAAATTGTGGAGGGTTTTAAATCCCAAATTGAAAAGTTTGTGTTTTGTCCCAGAGACAGAAAACTAAAGATTTTTGTTTATGAGTGTGTCCTGGCCAGACCTGCATCTTAGAATTATCAGTTTGAAAGCTCTGTAGGTAATAATCCAATCAAGAAGTTATTCTGGTCATCTAAAGGTCTAAATCATGGTAACATTGTATGGATTAGTGAAGAGGATGGTTGTAGGAGGTGCTGTAGATAGAGAACCTATATGACTTGGCAGCTAATTGGATATGGGAAGTGGGAAAGATGGAAGTATACAAGATGACGCAAAGATTGTGAGCCTGGATGATTGGAAGAATGGTGGTTTTCACAACCAAAATAGCAAAATTTGGAGGAGAGATAAGTTTTGAAGAAAATGAGTTCCATTTTACAAATGCTGAGTTTGAGTTTCCAAAAAACCATCTAGGATATCTGACCAACAAGGCTCTTGGCAGTGCAGTACTAGAGTTCAGGAGAGAGATTAGGTCTGGAGCTATAGCTTTGGGAGACATCTTTGTAGAAATGATCATGGAATCCATTAGAGCTAATGAAATCACCAAGAGGGAGAATTGAGGATCCAGGTCAGAGCTTTGGGGGACTGATAAGGAACAGGCAAAAGGAGAGTAGAAGACCCAATATAAGAACCCAAGAAAAAGCAGTACTACAAAAGCCAAGGGAAGCGAAAGAATCCAGGAGAAGGATGTGGTGGTGATAGACTCTGTCAAAAGCTAAAGAAGTAAAATAGGATGCGGACTGAGAATGAGCTATTGGATTTAGAAATTAAGAGATCAATTGTAACCTTTAAGAAAGCAGTGTCTGTGGAGTAATGGTACACCTATTGCAAGTGGTTGAAAAGTGACGAGAATGTGAGCAAATGAAAGCAAGTCAGTGTATGTGATCCTAACTCAGAGTTTGGCTATGAAGGAAAAAAGAGACATAGGATAGCAGTTTAAGGGGATTTATGGGAGGTAGAGATGTAGTAGCCAGTGGTTAAGGAGAGATGGTGGTGAAAGACCTTGAGGGAATGATTATGGAGACAACCTCCAAGTGGAAACAGGAAGGGATGGGATCCAGGTCACAATGAGAAGACAAGTTGGCCTTTTCAAGGAGAATAGCTATCTTTTTCTGAGAGACCAGAGCAAAAGAGTAGAGAATTTGAGGGTTGGGGGGATTTAAAAGGTTTTTAAGCTGTAGAGAAAATAGGGGAGAAAATATGGAATATCCTCAGTCAATTAAAAGTAAGGATCCTAGTGGAGGGAGGGCATAGTATAGGAGAGTCAGGAAGAGAAAGTGTGGATAGCTACTGTGGAAAGTGTGATAGGATCCATCAAGAAAGGATACGACGAAGACCATGCAGCAGTAAGCACCCAGGTGAGATTGGATATTATAATTGTAGAGAACCCAGTCAGCACAACCGTGTGACTTTCTCAAGCAGGTAGAAAAAGCAAAAGCAAATGGGAGTGGGAGGAAATAACCGAGGATTTGAGTTTGGCAAGGAGGAAGTGGTGGTGGTCACCAACATGGTGACTAGATATTCAAGTGGAGAAGACAGTGTAAGGCAGGAAGACCAACTAGAATATCCTTACTGTAATCTAGGTATAAGTTGATGATTGCCTGTACTAGAATGGGAAGAAAGGGGACATATTTAAGAGATGTGGATTTAGAAAATACAAGTCCTGACAACAAATTGGCTATGTGGGGTGAGTATGAGTGGGAAGTTCAGGATGACCCTGAGGGTGTGAGCCTGGGTGACAAGGAGAGTGTTGGTGCCCTCAACCATAAGAAGGAAGTGTGAGAATGGTAAGGACATGACCATACCTAGGTGACTGAGGTGGGGTGAAGATGGAGGTTGTGGAAAATGAGAAAGTGGATGAAGTAGAAGTCAGGGAGTTGAAGACTGCATCAAAATGTAGATTGAATCCCCAAGTATGAGACAGTAAAAGGAAAACTGAGCCAGGAAGCAAGAGGCCAGCAGATGACTGTGATGAGGATCAGGGCCAGGCGATATTACTTTTATTGTTGTTAATCAGTTGTTTAGTCGTGTCCAATTCTTCATGACCCCATGGGCCCTATCCCCCACTGTCTCCCAAAGTCTGTCCAAGCTCATGTTCATTGCTTCCATGACACTATCTATCCATCTCATCCTCTTCCATCGCCTTTTCCTTTTGCCTTGAATCTTTCCCAGCATCAGGGTCTTTTCCAATGATTCCTGTCTTCTCATTATGGGTGACCAAAGTATTTAAGCTTCAGCTTCAGTATTTGACCTTCCAGTGAATAATCTGAATTAATTTCTTTAAACATTGACTGATTTGATCTCCAGTGCTATCCAAGGGACTGTCAAAAATCTTTTCTAGCACCACAATTTGAAAGCATCAATTCTGTGGTTCTCAGCTTTCATTATAGTTCAACTCTCACAGCCATACATTGCTGCAGGAAAAACCATAGTTTTGTTGGCAAAGATGTTTCTGCTTTGGGGGGCAGGGACTTGCCTAAAGCTCTCCCGCAGGATCCTCCAAACACCTATAAAAAATGGCTCTGAACAAATTCTAGAACTGCAGAACCCACGAAATAGCAAAGGGAAGCAGGGTTCCAGCCCAGGACAGCCTGGATGATCTCTGGGTAAGGTCTATCCATTGTGCTGGGAGCTGAGTGGAGCAGAGCCCAGCATGGGCCGCACCCAGACCAACCAGACCTGGGAGCCGGGCAGAACAGGCCATAGTGCCCTGAATCAGTGAGCTGTGGCAGTTACCAGACTTCTCAACCCACAAACACCAAAGACAACAGAGAAGGTTAGTGGGAAAAACTTCTGGGACTGAGTGAAAGGAGTTCACGGTAGTCCACTGCCCCAGGAGCGCAGAGGTGGTGCAGCTCTGAGGCTGCTTACAGAGCTACAGCTGTAGTTGCTTCAGGCCCCAGGCCCACCTGGTGGGAGGAATTAAGTGGTGGATCAGAGCAGGAGTGCAGAGACTCCTTAGATCTGAGTTGCGGTCTGGGTTGGCAGTTCTTAGGGGAGGAGGAGTGCTGGTATGGCAGAGCTTGCTGTATAGAAATAGCTCTGAAGACAACAGCACAGCCACTCAAGCTTGGGACAAAGTACTCTTTATTCTACAAGCAGTCGTACCCTGACAAAAAACTCAGGGGTCAAGTAAGTTGGCTAGGAACATGGCCAGGCAGCGAAAATACTCTCAGATTCAGACTCAGACTTTAGAATCTTTCTTTGGTGACAAAGAAGGCCAAAACATACAGACAGAAGAAGTCAACAAAGTCAAAGAGCCTACATCAAAAGTCTCCAAGAAAAACATGAACTGGTCTCACGATTTGGAAAAGGATTTGGAAAAGCAAGTTAGAGAAGTAGAGGAAAAATTGGGAAGACAAATGAGAGTGATGTGAGAAAACCATGAAAAACAAGTCAGGGACTTGCTAAAGGAGACCCAAAAAAATACTGCAGAAAATAACACCTTAAAAATAGACTAACTCAAATGGCAAAAGAGCTCCAAAAAGCCAATGAGGAGAAGAATGCCTTGAAAGGCAGAATTAGCCAAATGGAAAAGGAGGTCCAAAAGACCACTGAAGAAAATACTACCTTCAAAATTAGATTGGAGCAAGTGGAAGCTAGTGACTTTATGAGAAATCAAGATATTATAAAACAGAACCAAAGGAATGAAAAATTGGAAGACAATGTCAAATATCTCATTGGAAAAACCACTGACCTTGAAAATAGATCCAGGAGAGAGAATTTAAAAATTATTGGACTACCCGAAAGCCATGATCAAAAAAAGAGACTAGATATCATCTTTCAAGAAATTATCAAGGAGAACTGCCCTGATATCCTAGAGCCAGAGGGTAAAATAGAAATTGAAAGAATCCAAACTCCTAGGAGTATTGTCGCCAAATTCCAGAGCTTCCAAATCAAGGAGAAAATATTGCAAGCAGCCAGAAAGAAACAATTTGAGTATTGTGGAACCACAATCAGAATAATACAAGATCTAGCAGCTTCTACATTAAGGGATCAAAGGACTTGGAATACAATATTCCAGAGGTCAGTGGAGCTAGGATTAAAACCAAGAATCACCTACCCAGCAAAACTGAGTATCATGCTCCAAGGCAAAATATGGACTTTCAATAAAATATGGCTTTTCAATAAAATAGAGGAATTTCAAGCTTTCTCAGTGAAAAGACCAGAGCTGAATAGAAAATCTGACTTTCAAACACAAGAATCAAGAGAAGCATGAAAAGGTAAACAGGAAAGAGATATCATAAGGGACTTAATAAAGTTGAACTATTTTGTTTACATTCCTACATGGAAAGATGATGTGTATAATTCATGAGACCTCAGTACTAGGGTAGCTGAAGGGAATATATATATATATATATATATATATAGACAGAGGGCACAAAGTAAGTTGAATGTGAAGGGATGGTATCTAAAAAAAAATAAAATCAAATTAAGGGATGAGAGAGGAATATATTGAGAGAGGGAGAAAAGGAGAGATAGAATGGGTTGAATTATCTTGCATAAAAGTGGCAAGAAAAAGCAGTTCATTGGAAGGGAAGAGGGGGCAGGTGAGGGGGAATGAGTGAATCTTGCTCTTATTGGATTTGACCTGAGGAGGGAATAACATACACACTCAATTGGGTATCTTACCCCACAGGAAAGAAGGAAGGAGATAAAAGAGGGGGAATGATAGAAGGGAGGGCAGATGGGGGGAGGAGATAATCAAAAGCAAACACTTTCAAAAAGGGACAGGGTCAAGGCAGAAAATTAAATAAAGGGGATTAGGATAGGAAGGAGCAAAATATAGTCTTTTACACCATGAGTATTGTGGAAGGGTTTTACATAATGATACACATGTGGCCTATGTTGAATTGCTTGCCTTCTTTGGGAGGGTAGGTAGAGAGGGAAGAGGGGAGAGAATTTGGAACTCAAAGTTTTAAAAGCAGACGTTCCAAAAAAAAAAAAAAGATTTTACGTGTAACTAGGAAATAAGGTATACAGACAATGGCACATAGAAATCTATCTTGCCCTACAAGAAAGTAAGGGAAAAGGAGATGGGGGGAGTGGGGTGACAGAAGGGAGGGCTGACCAGGGAACAGGGCAATCAGAATATATGCCATCTTGGAGAAAGGGGGAAGGGTGGAAATGGGGAGAAAATTTGTAATTCCAACTCTTGTGGCAATCAGTGCTGAAAACTAAAAATATTAAATAAATGTTTTTTTTTAAAAAAGACGTTTCTGCTTTTTAGTATGCTGTCCAGATTTGCCGTAGTTTTCCTTCCAAGGAGCAAGTGTCTTTTTATTTCATGGCTGCAGTCATTGTCTGCAGTGATCTTTGAGCCCAAGAATGTAAAATCTGACACTGCTTCCATTTCTTCTCTCTCTAATTGCCAGAAAGTAATGGGACCAGTTGCCAAGATCTTGGGTTTTTCTGATGTTAATCTTCAAGTCAACTTTTATACTCTTCTTTTTCACCCAAACCAAGAGGCTTCTTACTTCTTCACTTTCTGCCGTCACAGTGTTATCATCTCCATATCTGAGACTGTTGATATTTCTCTTGTCAACCTTAATTCTGGTTTTTGATTCATCCAATATGGCATTTTGCATGATGTGCTCTGCATATAAGTTAAATAAATAAGGTGACAATATTCAGCCTTGTCATACTCTTTTTCAAATCTTAAGCCAATCATTTGTTCCATTTTCAGTTCTAACTATTGCTTCTTAACCCACATATAGGTTCCTCAGGAGACAAGTAAGATGATCTGGTACTCCCATCTCTTTGAAGATTTGCCACATTTTATTGTAATTCACACAGTCAACGTCTTTAGTGTAGTCAATGAAGCAGAAGTATATTTTTCTCTGAAACTTGCTTTCTCTATAATCCAATAAATGTTGGCAATTTGGTTTCTAGTTCCTCTGCCTCTTCAAAAGCCAGCCTCTTTGTCTGATAATCCTCAGTTCACATATTGCTGAAGCCTTACCTGCAGAATTTTAAGTATTATCTTGCTGGTATGTGAAATGAGCATAATTGTTTTGTAATTTGAACCTTCCTCAGCATTGCCCTTCTTTTTTTTTTTTTGGATCTTACACAAACACATTTACTTATAATATACAACATTACATAAATACTTTAGAGTTTACAAAATGTGAGGTTGAGGGGGGAGTTATAATAACTTTGGGGGATCAGGAAAGTTTGCATGTAACAAACATAAACTGATCTTTTCTAATCCAGTGGCAACTGAGTTTTCCAAATTTGCTGGCATAGTGAGTGCAGCACTTTAACAGCATCATCTTTTTAGGGTTTTAAATAACTTAGCTGGAATTCCTCATCTCCACTAGCCTTATTGCTAGCAGTGCTTCCTAAGGCCCATGTGACTCCATTTTCCTGGTTGTTTTGCTCTAGATCAGTGACCAGACCATCACGGTTATCAATGATGTTGAGATCTTTCTTGTATAATTCTTCTATATATTCTTGCTACATCCTCTTGATCTCTTCTACTTCTGTTAAGTCCCTACCATTTTTGTCTTTAACCATGCCCATTTTTACATGAAACATTCCCTTGATATCTCTAATGTTCTTGAAGAGCTCTCTTCTTTTTCCCATTCTTTTCTTCTATTTCTTTTCTTCTTTTTCTTCTGTTTCTTTGCATTGCTTATTTAAGAAAATCTTATCTCTCCGTGCTATTCTTTGGAATTCTGCGTTCAGCCAGGTATGTCTTTCCCTTTCTCCTTTACCTTTTGCTTTCCTTCTTTGCTCAAATTTTGTAAAGCCTCATTAGACAGCCATTTTGCTTTCTTGCTCTTCTTTTTCTTTGGAATGTTTTTTTGCTGCCTCCTGTGAACCTCTGTCCATAGTTCTCCAGATGCTCTATCTGTCATTTCTAATCCCTTAAATCTATTCATCACTTTCACTTCCTATTCATAAGGAATATTATTTAGGTCATTCCTATACAGACTGATGGTTTTCCCTGCTTCAATTTAAGTCTGAATTTTGCAATAATTAGCTCATGATCTGAGCCACAGTCAGCTCCAGGTCTTGTTTTAACTGACTGTATAGAGCGTCTCCACTTTTGGCTACAGTCTGATTTCTATATCGGCCGTCTGGTGATGTACATGTGTAGAGTCACCTTAAGAGTATTTGTTATGGCCTGTGAGTTATCTTGACAAAACTCCATTAGTCTCTGCCCCGCTTTATTTTGTATTCCAAAACCAAACCTGCCTGTTATTCCAATTATCTTTTGATTTCCTACTTTAGCATTCCAATCTGCTGTGATGAATGTAACATCTTGGGGTGGGGGGAGTGTTATTTCTATAAGATATTTTAAGTTTTCATCAAACTGATCAACTTTGGCTTCTTTGGCATCAGTGGTTGGAGCATAGACTTGTAATACTGTGATGTTGAACAGCATGCCTTAGGTCCAAACAGATATCATTTTGTCATTTTTGAGAATATACCCCAGTACTGCTTTTCTCATCCTTTTATTGACTATGAGGGTTGCTCCATTACTTCTAAAGAATTCTTGCCCATAGTAGTATATGTAATGATTATCTGAACTAAATTCGCCTATTCCCATCTATTTAAGTTCACTGACACTCAAGATGTCAATGTTTAATCTTTCTATCTCTTGTTGACTACATCCAGCTTACCTTGGTTCACAAGTCTTATATTCCAGTTTCCTATGCCATATTGATCTTTATAGCATCAGATTTTCCTTGTCACCAGACAGTCCACACCCAAGCTTCCTTTTGGCTTCGGCCCAGTCATTTTATTAGTACTGGAGCTACTTACGTGTCATTGTTTTCTTCTTTTCGCCAGTAATGTACTGGATGCCTTCTGACCTGAGAGATTCATTTTCTGGTGTTATATCTTTTATTCTTTTAATATTGTCCACAGGGTTTTCTTGGCAAAGATGCTGGCATGGTTTGCTATTTCCTTCTTTAATGGATCACCTTTTGTCTGAACTGTCTACTATGATCTGTCCACCTTGGGTAACCCAGCACAGCATAGCTCAGCCCCTTCACAAAGACAAGGTAGTGATCCAGGAGGGGTGATGTTACTAGACGGAGTCAACTTCAAAGGAGTTGATGGTGGCAAAAGATCATTTTGAAATTTAAGTGAGGAGTAAAAAACAAACAAATGGGCCTACTGCTTGTCTTAGCCCAGGCTTTTGGGTTACATGAGAGAAAAGGTACCTAAAACTGGATGAGGAGGGAGGGGTGGCCAAGGCTCTAACTTAAAATTAGTAAATCACCTTTTTAAAATCCTGATAATGGTCTTATGTTGGAAAGAATCCTGCTAATAAGGAAGTGCATGTCTTTGCACAGAGTTGTCCTCCGTGCCTGGAATCCTCTTTCCTCCTCATTTCTGCCTCTTAGAAACCCTTGGTTCCTTCAAGACTCAATTCAAATGCCACCTTCTGTAGGAAGCCTTTCTTTATGTGTGTGTGTGCATGTATGTGTATTGTATCCTCTATAGAAGGTAAACTTCTTAAGGACAAGGATTGTCTAATTTTTATCTTTGTAGCTTCAGCATCTAGCAGGCAGTCAGTCAGTCAACAATCAGCAGGCATTTATTAAGTGCCCACAATGTTCCAGGCACCTTGCTAAGTACAGAGGATTAGAAAGGCAAAAGACAGTCCCTGCCCTCAAGGCGTTCACAGTCTAATGAGAGAGACAGCTATGGAAACAACATGGAAACAACCATGTACAAACAAGATATAAACAGGATAAATTAGAGATAATCAACAGAGTGGAATTGGAGGAGGAGGAGTTCAGGAAAAGCTTCTTGTGGATTTTAGCTGGGACTTAAAAGGAAGCCAGGGAAGCAAGGAGGTGGAGATGAGGAAGAGAGTTCCAGGCCAGTGAAAAGGCACTGAGTGAGAAGATGAAGTGTCTTCTGCAAGGACAGCCAAGGGGCTAGTTTCACTGTCAGAGTAAGGTTTAAGAAGGCATGGTGCCATGTTTGTGGATTGATTGACTGATCGACAGAGACTGCCTGAAGGAACTAAGATTGGCTTTTTTTATTTGTTCATCATGCACCAAGCATTGGCTATATACGTAGAACAGTTCTGTATTTGAAGCTCCCTTGAGTAGAGGATCCAAAACTTGTAAGACATATCCCCTGACTTCAAAGAGCTAGTCTCTATACTCTGTCTCAGTTCATAATTCCCTTTATTCCCATGGTTTCCAGCAGGAAACTGAGGCACACAGCAGTTACATGATATCTCCAGTGTCACGCAGCTTCTAAGTGTCTTAGATAGGATTTGAACCTTGGTCTTCCTGACTCCAAATCCAGCCCTCTTATCCACTACACTGTACTGCTGAGCTCATCACAGAGCAAAGATATACTAAGCTTAAGAAAAACTTTTTTAATGTCTCCGACCTCAACATTCAACAGAAATTGCTCCTTCTGGTGATCTTGTAATTGCCAAATCTAATGGCGTTTCCTCATTTTTTGTCTTTCTTGACCTTCCTCCGGCCTTTGACACATCCCCGTCCTCTCCTGGATCCTTGCTGTTCTCTAAAATTTTGTGACCGTGCTTTCCCCTGGTTCTCCTCCTACCTGTGTGGCTCCTCCTCCTCAGTCTCCTTTGCAAGGCCTTCATCAGGTCATTCCCATTAACCGTGGGTGTCCCCCACAACTCAGCCCTGGGTCTCCTCTTCCCCTTCCTCTGTGCCAGCTGTCTCAGTGACTGCATCAGCTGGGTGGCTCAGTGGAAAGAGAGCTGGGCCCAGAATCAGGAAGACCTGAATTCAGATCTGGCATCAAACATTTCCTGGCTATGTGACCCTGGGCAAGTCACTTAATGCTGCCTCTGCTTCCTCCTTTGCAAAATGAGAATAATAATGGCACCTGTCTCACAGGATTATTGAAAGGATCAATTGAGATAACTTAGATAAAGCACTCTGCAAACCTTAAATTGCTATATAAATGCTAGCTACTGGCAGATTCAGAACAGAATTCATTATCTTTCTCCCAAAACTCTCCCCTCTTCCCAAGTTTACTATGACCGTCAAGGGAACCACCAACCTCCCAGGCACTCGGGCTTTCAATCTGTGTCATCCTTGATTTCTCTCACATTAACTCTGCAGGTTCATGACAAATCTCGTCATTTCTTTAAAACATCTCATTAAGACATCTTTAATATATCATATACATATATACATATATGTACGTGTGTCTGTATATGTGTGTGGGTACCCAGAGGGCAACCAGAAGACTACTACAATATTTCCCCTTCTGTCTGCTAACATAGCCACCATCCCGATGGCAGACCCTCATCTTCTTTCATCTGGATGCTCTCCAGGCCCTATCTCTCCTCACTCCAGTCCATCCTCCACTGAGCTGCCAAAGTGATTTTCCTAAAGTTCAGGTCCAAGCATGTCACCCCTCTATTTATTAAACTCTGGTGGTTCCCTGTTGCCTCCAGGATCAAATATAAAATGCTCTAGTTGACATTTAAAGCCCTTCACAGTCTGACTGCTCATCCCTGGAAGTATCCCTCCCTGGCTTCCTGCAAATCCCACCTTCTATGGGAGGTCTCTCCTCGTCCATTCCTCTCTCTCTCTCTCTCTCTCTCTCTCTCTCTCTTTCTCTCTCTCTCTCCACCCACCCTTCCTCTTCCCCCTCCTACCCTAACACCACTGGTGTGCTGCCTCTGAGATTACCTTTCCTTTACTCTTTGTACATCTTGTATGTACAGTGGTTTGTATGTGTTTCCTCTTTTAGAATGCGTGCTTCTTGAAAGCATGACCCGTTTTTGCCTTTCTTGGCATCCTTGATATTTAGCATAATAAGTCCCTAATAAATGTTATGTATTGATTCTTACCCCTGTGGCATATGTTTAGTCCTTTTTACTCTTTCTGAAATTCCCAAATAAGAGTAACTCTCCCATTTCTTATTCTCATCCAGTCATTCAGTGAGGTGATTGTTTATCTTAACCAAGTCCTCCTTTAGTTACCTAAGTGCAGGGTCACCTTCATCTCAGGGTCCCACCGGAATGTGGCGATGCTAATATATTGGAGTTACCTTTTCTGCTATTCTTCCCAGGTAAAACAACATTGCATTTGTGAATTCTAATAATGCTTCATTGGCATTCTATTAATTATAACTTGAAAGGTAAACACATTTGAAAATATAAGTTAGAAAAGATTTTGCTTAAATATTTTAAATCAGTCTTTATCATATTGTTCTGAGTGATGTCAAATAAAATTTTCATTTAAAAAAGATTTTAGTTAGAATTTAATCTTTGAAAATATTAATAACAGCTTACAGCAGGTAAGCTATAAAATAACGCTGTATGCTGTCTATTTAGTTTCTGGTTGAAAAAGCACAGCAGTACTTTAGTTCATTACCTTTGAAAAAAACAGTAACAAGATAATACAGCTGCCTCTGATTAAGATGTAAATTCTTTCTAATTAGAATGTAAATTCTTACATTTAAATGAAGACATCAATTGTCAGGATGCCATATGATATCTCATTCCACCTTGCCTGAATGAAGCCCTCACTGCTCATCTATGGCACTAAAATACTTTTGCAATCCCTTTGTTCTCTGATTCTTGTAATATTCTCTCTTCATGTTCCCTTTTCACATTGCTTTTGTTTGTTTTCCCCCTTGCATCTGATATTGTTGTGCCTTGGGATTTTGCAGAAATTTGGAATGAAAATTGAGTTCAGTCAGTGCCAGTATTTGCTTGTGCCTCAATTACTTCTGCTGAATTTTCCTCAATGCAAATCAGGCAGGTTGCATACAGTGGTGCATGTATTTGAAATAATTAATTTTCCGTAAAATGATGGATCAAGTCCAATCAACCTTCATGGAATCTAAATAATAGAATAGAGAATTAGAAATTAATTAACATTTTGTGTTGCCGATAGTTTATTATATAGTATAAACTAGCAGCGATAAGTTTGGCCATTCTAACTTTTTCTTTTTCAAACATTGATAATAACCTTCTGCCTCAGTCATTTCCTGGTGTCTAGTCTCTAACAAGGGTTTCTGTTTCAAGAACATTCCCAACATCCTAGGAAAGGTTTTAAAGTATGAGGACTATAAACTGTTATTGTTGTTGTCGATGGTGATTCATATGTTAAATGGTGTGTGGTACTCCATACTAGGTAAGAGTCCAAGCCCTCTCTTTAAATAATAAATACCTGGATATATTAGATGATAAGGCCATGTGTGAGTGGTAGGGGCCTGGCATCAAATCATCATTTCATGTTATGTTCTTTCTAAACTGTGGTAGGTGGAAGTTTAGAATCATAGATAGATCGATAGATAGATACATACATACATATATACATAGTTATGGAGACAGAGAGAGAGAGCTACATAGGAATAGGAAAATCTAGAATTTGAGAAAAAGGATACACATTCCATCCTCTACATCTCTCTAGGGAAGAACACAACTTCTGTTCATGTTCCATTGCAGTATTTAAAAATCTTCATCTTTCCACCATGCAAAATAAATATACCACATGGAGTTCTAGCTTTCAAAGAGCTTGGAGAGCATTGAGTGGTCAGATTAGAAACCAAAAAGTATATGGACCTCAAAAGATTTGTAGAATTTACAGAGATAGTGTGGAGAAAAACAAAGGTGATACTCCATGGGGAATGGAGTTAAGAGTATCATGAGCAAAGGTGAAGACTTAGGAAGTAGTATGACTCTTTGGGGGTTAGGGAAGAGAATGGATTGACCAGAGAAGAGGATCCATGTTGGGAAGTAAGTGAAAATAAGGTTGGATAGTGAACATGATACTAGATATATGAAAACAATCATTGTCATCTTCTCCGTCTTAGCATTGACATAGTTCTTTAAGGTTTGCGAAACACTTTACATGTGACCCCATTTGATTAGCGACCTTATGATGGAGGTGCTATTGTCATCCTCATTTTCCAAATGAGGAACCCAAGGCTATAAGAGATTAAATGACTTAGCCAGGTTCACACGCTGATAAGCGACTGAGACACATATGTGTTCAGTGATTTTCAGTCGCGTCATGTCCAACTCTTCATGACCCCATTTGGTTTTTCTTGGCAGAGATACTGGAATGGTTTGCCATTTCCTTTTCCATCTTATTTTACAAATGAGCAAAGTGAGGCAAACAAATTTAAGTGACTTACCTAAGGTCACATAGCTAGTAAGTATCCGAAGACCAAAAGATAAGTCTCTAGGCCCAGCACTCTGTGCACTGTGGCACCACCTAGCTGCCTGAGACACATAGTGCTTGTTGATTGGTTTGACAGGCTGAGGCCAGATTTGAACTCTGGTCTTTTTGACTTCAAGTCTGGTGCCACCTCCCCACCACCTATGCATAGGAGGTCTCTTACTTTTAAGCAATAAGTGCACATGGTAAGTTCATGAGTAGAGAAGTGATATCTAAAAAATAGTATTTATTGTAACCAAAAATTTCATGTATTTCAAGTAAAATCCATTACTTCTTATTACCTAACCATGTTTACACATATTCTTTTACTTATAAATGTAGTATCCATTTCAATTCTTAAAATCTGATTTATAGGGAAACTATTTATTATATATAATGTGGAGAACCAAAAACACATAAAAATAAACTTTAGTGCCTTTTTTCCCCCTAGCGCTGCGAGGCCTGCATGTCTGTGCCGAGGGCGCGGGTCTCGTTCGGCAGGATGGGGTTTGTCAAAGTTGTCAAGAATAAGGCCTACTTCAAGAGGTACCAAGTGAAATTCCGGAGAAGGCGAGAGGGAAAGATGGATTATTATGCACGGAAACGTTTAGTAATCCAAGATAAAAACAAGTATAACACACCGAAATACAGGATGATAGTCCGAGTGACCAACAGAGATATCATCTGCCAGATTGCTTATGCCCGTATAGAAGGGGATATGATTGTCTGTGCAGCTTGTGCCCATGAGTTGCCAAAGTATGGTGTGAAGGTTGGCCTGACAAATTATGCTGCCGCTTCGTGCACAGGCCTGCTGCTGGCCCGCAGGCTTCTTAACAGATTTGGCATGGACAAGATCTATGAAGGTCAGGTGGAAGTGACTGGAGATGAATACAATGTGGAAAGCATTGATAGTCAGCCCGGTGCTTTTACATGCTACTTGCACGCAGGACTTGCCAGAACTACCACGGGAAACAAAGTCTTTGGGGCCCTTAAGGGAGCTGTGGATGGTGGTCTGTCTATTCCTCACAGTACCAAACGCTTCCCTGGGTATGATTCAGAAAGCAAGGAATTCAACGCTGAAGTGCATCGTAAACACATCATGGGCCAAAATGTTGCCGATTACATGCGTTATCTCATGGAAGAAGATGAAGATGCTTATGAAAAGCAGTTCTCACAGTACATAAAGAACAACATCACCCCTGACATGATGGAAGAAATGTACAAGAAAGCTCATGCTGGTATACGGGAGAATCCAGTATATGAAAAGAAACCCAAGAGGGAAGTTAAAAAGAAAAGATGGAACCGCCCCAAGATGTCCCTTGCCCAGAAGAAAGACCGGGTTGCTCAGAAGAAGGCAAGTTTCCTCAGAGCCCAGGAGCGGGCAGCCAATAGTTAGAACATCAAAATCTGTAATTTTCTATGAAGATTTTCAGATTAAGACAATAAACTTATTGAACATCAAAAAAAAATAAAATAAACTTTAGTAATATGTTGGAAAGGATGTGAACGTTGTAATATTGTGCTTCTGTTTTGTTTCTTTGCTTAATCTAGACCAGAAAAATATCACTTATTAATCCAGCCAGCTGAAAGGTTCACTAGCTTAACTAGTTTCCACACTTGTGATATTATTCTGTCAGTTTTCATGGCTATTAATAAATAGCTCATTTTTTTGTTATATAGACAATAGTGGCAAAGAACTGACTTCATTGTCTCAGAAATGAATCATTGTCCTAATTCAGGTCCGGCTCACAGAGCTGTTAATGGCTAGAAGGGACCTTGAACCCAAGACATCTGATTCCAAATCCATTTCCCTTCCCACTGTTCCCCTCCACTTCTCAGTTATAGTATTGTGGTTGACTTGGGCAGGGGGGAGATTCACCAGAATGTTAAAATGGTGAATTTAGAATGGCCAATAATTGTCTGTTTCAAACTGCTTGAAACTGGGTTGTGTAATTTCATCTTTGTATCTCATTAATCTAAGTATATGCTTAACAAGTGTTTATTGAACTTCTGGTGCCAAGATGGTGGAGTTAAGAAGGAACCCTTTGAAGCCCTCCCAAATTCCCTTCTAAACAACTAGACAAAGAAATCAAAGCTATCTATAGTCATATGAAAAGATTCTCTAAAGCACGATTGATTAGAGAAATGCAATTAAAACAACTCTGAGATACCACCTCACATCTATCAGATTGGTTAATATGGCAAAAAAGGAAAATGTTGGATGTTGGAGGGGATATGGGAAAACTGGGACACTAATGCACTATTGGTGGAGTTGTGAACTGATCCAACTGTTCTGTGGAGCAATTTGGAAAACTGCCTGTTCATATCCTTTGACCATTTATCAATTGGGAAATGACTTGTATTTTTACAAAGTTGACTCAGTTCTCTATATACTTGAGAAATGAGGCCATTATCAAAGATATGTGTTGCAAATTTTTTTCCCAGTTTTGTGCTTTCCTTATAATTTTGGTTGTACTAGTTTTGTTTGTGCAAAGCATTTTAAATTTTACATAATTAAAATTATCTATTTTACATTTTGTAATGCTTTCTATATCTTCAGTCCTAATCATTCAGTATGGTCACTTATAATGTGCTTTTGCAATTATGAGGAAGTGTAAGATAAAATTCTTGATCTCATGGAGCCTGTCATCTAGTTAGGAGAGATGAGAGATAAACATATTTTTTTTAAAAAAGTAAAGAATTGTACTAATTAGCAAACTGTAAATGCTAAATGACTGTTCTAGATAATACATTTAGAGGAAGGGGAGCTTACAGTTAGAAACCTGTTATGTCTAGTCATCACTGCAAACATGGAATTCACAACTATCACAGAAAATACTTTCACACAAGTTTTAAAAAAAAAAAGAACCTTAATTTTAGCTTCTTGCCCGCTCTTAGGACAGAAAAGGAAACTTTCAGGAAAATGTCTTCCTATGGCCAGAGTTGATAATGACGCATACTCACCATCTGAATAATTTTAGACAAGGTTTTTTAATTGTAAATTAATAATACCTAATGAACACTTTGAGAGTAAATTAAGCATTTAGGGAAATTGCATTAACTTTTTAATGAACTAGCACCTGGTCAGTTTCTGTCATACCATGCTCAACATACTCTAATGTGGAAGTTAAATCAATCTTTACAAATAGACCATAGTTAAACTAAGCTATGTGGATCGATCCATGTCCAGTTTTTACTTAATATGTTTTTAAACCCATGTTTATGTAGATGTGGTATCTTAGAATCATTGAATGGTACAGCCCAAAGGGTCCTTAGACTCATTCTAGCCCATCCTCTTCATTTTATAGATGAAGGAAACTGAGGACCAAATAAGATGGAGATTTGCCACAGGCCTCACTCCCACCAAACCCTAAGTAGTAGAGCCAGACTGGATTTCTAGGATAGAAAGACAGAGGATGCCAACAGTCATAACTAGCATTTATATGATGCTTTGAGGTTTGCGGAGCAAACCCGAGCAAACCTTTCCTGTTACTGAGTTTGACTTTATGCTCCCAACAACTCTGCACGGCATCAGATGATGCACAACAAACCAACAGTTTATAAGGAGGGTCCGGGTTCACCCACATCATCATCCACCCTCCGAAGAAGAAATGGAGATTTTCCTACTTTTTATATTTTGTGTGTTTGACACCCTTTTGCTGTCCATTTTAACATCAGTAGTTGGAATGAGATAGAGTGGCCCAGTGAATAGAGCAAAGGAGCTGGGTTATCAAGACTTTGGTTTGAATCCATCCTCAGGATACTTACCAGCTGTGGGACCCTGGGCCAGTCACTTGCTCTCAGCCTCAGTTTCCTCATCTATAAAATGGAGATAGTAATGCCTGTCTCAAAGGGTTGTTCTGAAGATACAATACAATAATACGTACAAAGGATGTTGCAAATCTTAAAGCTGTATAGAAATGTTAGCTAAGTTAAGAGTTTTTTGCTTTAAATAAACAAATGGGGGAAAGAATATTAGAGCTGAAATGTTTCCCATTTTAACAGTTATAGAATGGTCTCTGAAATGAAAAGCTAGCACTTCAAGAAATGAAAAGCTAGCACCTCTAACCCAAGGACTCACAGGTTCTTATACTCGGGCTGTTGTAACCTGACAGTGCAGAAACATTTGAGAAGAGAAAAAAGAAGTGGGGCCATTGCCCCAGTTAGTTCCTAGTGCCCCTGAATATTTTCACAAATTTCAGTTAGCAGGGATGTCTAACATCATCTAATCTAACTTGTACCTGGATGAAAATCTCCTCTCCAAGAGCCTCAACAAGGGACCATTCATTCTCCACTCAAGGGCCCCTAGAACAAAGAGCTCACTACCTCCCGCAGCAACCCATACCCCTTAAGAGAGAGAGCTAATTGTCAGTCTACATTTTTCCTTCTAGCAAGCTGAAATCTGCCTCTCATTGCTACTATTTCTATCCTCTAGGACCAACCAGAATATGATTTTGTGCATTTACTTATAACCAAAATATAATATTTGTATTAGCTGAAGTTTCTGAGAGGAAGATTTAAGCTTGATAACATCTGTCCAAATCTGTGTGTATATACATATATATTTACATGTATGTATACTTAAATTGATATGATTATACATATGTAAAGATATGATTATACATAATAATTCTCATGACATGTTACAGTCCTTCTGGTACTTCAAGGTCTCTGTCATGACTCCTAAGTCTTCTTTTCTTCAGGTTAAACATAGCCAGTTGTTTGAATTGATCTTGTATGGAATTGTTTCCAATACTAACTATCTGGTCACCATGCTGTAGTTTGTCAGTGTCCTCCTTAAAATGTAGCACCAGGGCAAAGATTTGGAAATTGAGGGGAGATGTCCATCAATTGGGAAATGATTGTGATGGGATACTATGTGCTTTAAGAAATGGAGGATGCTCTCAGAAAAATGTGGAAAGACTTGTATGAACTGACGCAAAGTGAAATGAGCAGAACCAGGAGACCATTGTACACAGTAACAGCAACATTAGATGATTATCTATTATAAATAACTTAAGTATTCTCAGCAATGCAATGATCCAAAACAATTCTGTAGGACTTATGATGAAAGGTGCTGACCATTTACAGAGAAAGAACTGGTGAAGCCTAAATGCAGATCAAAGATATGTTTTCCTTATTTTTCTTGGGTTTTTTTTTTTTTTTGCTGTTTTCTTTCTCAGAATGGTTTACTTGGAAATGTGTTTTGCATGACTACACGTGTATAACCTATGTCAAATTGCTTGCCTTCTCGATGAGGGAGAAAGGAGGGCAGGGAGAAGATTTGGAACTCAAAATTTGAAGAAGAAAAAAGAATGTTAAAATTGTTTTTACATGTAATTGGGAAAAATGAGATATTAAATAAGAAAAAAAATAAAATGTAGCACCAGAACTAGGTATGATAAGCATAGAATAAAGTGGAAATAACACTGTGTTCTGAACGCTGTTCCTCTATTAACATAGCCTAAGATCCCATTGGTGCTACTTTGGCCACCATGTCACACTGCCCGTGGCTTACCTATACTGGTAATAATAAAATATAAAAATATTTAAAAGAAGGTCTTCATGACATTTAAATAAATCCTCCATGGAAGATTTGTGGAAGACCATTGACAACAATCAGATGGCGGGGAAAAAACATGTTCGTGGATTGTGGTCATAATGGAGGCTGTGCCTACATCATTGAGTTCAAGATCATTGAAATATTTAAGGCACTGTGGACTTGTTTTTGGAGTCCATGAAACCTCACAAGTACTTGTGAAATTATTTTTTTAATCTCGGGTGTAATATTTTACGGTTATTCCTATTATAGTTCATAGTTCTAGTCTGTTGAGATCTTTAGAGTTTCTGACTGCCATCAATGTGTTAGTTATCCCTCCAGTTTTCTGTCATTTACTAATTTGATGAACATACCATCTGTGCCTTCAACAAAGTCATTGGTAAAAATGTTATATTAGTAGATGGCCAGGAACAGATCCCTGGGGCAGTCTGTTAGAAATCTCTCTCCCAAGTTCATGTGGACCTGTTAATCACTATTCTCTGGTCCAGTCATTCAGCTGGTTCTAAAGCCATCTGAATTTTAAGCATAAAAATATCTTGGCCTGTAACTCTATCGCAACTTTTTTTCAAAACACTGTCATTGAATCATGAAGCAGCAAAAGTACCACCACAATACTCTGACCAGAAAGCCAGTGGAAAAACATCATGGACTTGAATGAACCATTACAAATAAGTAGAATGTGCTCTCCATTCTTAGGGCTATTTGTCCCACTAAAATCCTTTACCTCCTTTCCTTCATGGACAGTCACTTTAATTTTTTTTCCTTTTCCTTAACCTCAACAGCATGTCCCCTATTTATATTATCCATGGAATCATGAAGGATCACTATTGTCTGCTCGTTCCCAAAATAGTCTGGCATGTTTTCAAATTGCTCTGCTTGAATTGTAGTGAAGTGGTTACCCACTGGTGCAGGAGTACACTTCAGCACTCTTTTGCTATAGTCAGGCCAAAAAAGAGAGAGAATGAGAAAATGAAAAACTCTTTTATGTACTAGCCTAGGGAGCAATGGATAAGGAATAGGCTGGTTTTAATGTATTTTAAAATATCTTCCAGTAGAATTGGAATCGTTTTCAAACCATTTTTTTGCCTTAAATGAATTTGTTAGGCACATTGATGCAGACAGAACCATTTAGGTCACTAAATGAGGCATCATTTGAATCATATCTGAAGATATAATGCCTGTAATTTATAAGTTAAAGAGCATTTAAGTTAACAAATGGTCTTTGCTCCCCACTTTCTTAACTTAAAAACTCATGAAACTGGACAGTCTTAGAAATCAGCACTGGACTCATGAAACTGGACACTCCCAGAAATCCCACCAGTTCAAGATGTGACTTAGGACATGGCAGGCTGGAGCTTGCTTTCTAGAAATGTAAACATTGTTCATGAGAAAGCAAAGAGAAGAAGAATCAAGGCCTGAGCACATCCACCTGCAAGAGATGACACAAAGAGCCTGAGTGCCAGGTACCAGATGGAGGGAAGTCAGACCTCTCCATGTTCTCGTGTGCAGCCAAACTTTTCAAGCTTGTGGGGTTTGTGGAAATGTTGGGACAGCCTGGGGATTGGGGCTCAGGCCCCCTGTACTCAGGCCATCCTCTCACAGAGGATTACTTTCTAGTCCAGCTGGGTTCTGCTGCCCAGCCTGCCACTTTGTGAGGGTCTTTGGAGTGTTCAATTCTTGGCTTCTTAACTCAAAGTTGGCAACCTAAGACATTGACTCCCATTTTGTTCTGCTTGATAATTCTGCTTCCAGGTACATACCCAGGCTTAGTCTGCCCTGTTTTGTTGTTGATGTGCTTGAGTACAATCCCTGGAAAGATGTGCTTCTGAGCTCATCCCAAGGAGATGGTTTGCCTTGAGCATTCATCAGGGTGCTGGTAGTTTTTGTTTCAGAGCTTTGACATGTAGTCAGAGTAATTCTATTCTAATGCCAAAAGCTTGCCTGATGACTTACTGGGGCCAGCAAGATCCCATCTTGATACCCAGTATGTCTTGTGGTTATTCCTGTGGCTATACCTCCACCCCCAAAAGGAAAATCATGGAAAGCAGCATCCTAGGGATATAACCTAAATGTAGTACACTTAGCAACATAGCACTGCTTTTGACTTATGAAATTTTTCATAGACTGTGAGTTGGATAAACTTGTTTTCAAAAACTGTACTGTTGACTCATGATTTTCCATGAAGTCCATCATTACTCTACTTGATTGAGCAGCCAGGTCCTGGGCTTACTTTGCCTAAGTAAGCATACATTAGAGCAAGTCATGCTCTTCAGGGTGTGGAAGAGGCCTTGCTAGCTTTACGTTTGGGGTACTCCATTTAAATCTAGCAGTACTATGGCATAAGACATCATTAAAAAAGGAAGTGGGTCTGTCATTTATCAAGTGAGGAATAACCCAAATGATTCTGTACTATCTTTAAATATTATAAAAAACCTAGCAGAAGGCCCCCAGTAAATTGCTTAGATCTGCTTTGCATGATTTATTCAAAAATATCTCCCCACTGGAGGAAGATATAATGTTAATAGGATATGAAATCTTCCCTGTCCATTAATAGGCTTCACATGGAGCCCATTAAGGGAAGCTTGCTTAAGAGAGCTTGCTTGTAGGAAGACTTTCACATCTTTTTGGTACTAAGCTAATTAGGCAGTGAGTTACAAGGGTTGTGATATGCCTTCTGGCTTTGAGCCTATTAGCCTATTCTGAGGTTGGCATTTTGCTTTGGGGGGGTTCGCTTATGAGAAGGACCTTGTGATTCCCTGGGCAAGACTATGAATAGCCATTTTGTTAAGAGCCCCTTGACTACCCAGATGTCTGTGCTCCCTCGATCCAGTGGTGCATGTAAAGTGTATAGCAATATTGCTTTGATCAGGCAGTTAGAGCCCTGTCGATTGGTCTTTGTGCTAATTTCTCTACTTGTATTTTCTTCATGTTCAGGGTGCTGACTTTTCCCCTGAACTAGTGAATGTAATTAAAAGCAAGATTCTTGACCCCTTTAAAAACTGTTTTTCCTTTAAAAGCAGATCAAAGAACCTGTGCTAGCAGGCCATCCTGGGTATGCTAGGGTGCTTGCTGCTACAGAAGGAAACACATCAATAATAGAAAAGGATCACAGGTCCCACAAAGTACAGAATTAGAAAAACCTTGAGACTACAGGGATATCAAAAAAATTGGCAGTGGAAAATCAATGGAAAGTTAGCTCTTTGGCACTCATTGAAAGCTGACCAGAGGGCGGGAAATTATTAGGAAAGTTTTCTTTATTATTAAAAAGCAATCACCAGTAAGATATAAACAAGATTGGTATTACAATATAATTCTTCAAGCTTTTACTATTCAAATTAGCAGGATATTCTTAATAAAAGCTATTTTTCATCTTTGCAAAATTGACACCTGGGAAAGTGTGAGTAAGCAGATTTAATTACCTATAGGGAAAAAAAAGGCACAGAAGCTACATGGGTCAATCACATAAATTTTTGATAAGATACAAAGCAAAGGGGACTTCTGCTAGAAAACTTTAATAAAAGAAAACTGGGGACTATGGGTGGAAATTATTATTCAAAAATTGTTTAGTACTTGGCAGAAAGCCGTTTGATCAAAAACAGGTTCATAGAATTAGAATTCTTTTATGTTTCGTATCTCTAATATGACAGTAAACTTTAGATTTTCAAAGAACTGCCTTTCACTTCTTGGGGTTAGACCATCTCTTTAAAACTCAACATGGAATTAATACTTTCTAAGCCATAAAAAAATAGTTAGCAGGTTTACTGACCTGGAAATCTTAAGCCACAGTCTTCTGGGTCATCTTGTTAAAATGAAAAATAAACAACATGCCAAAAGTGGGGGATGGGGGCAGGTTGGAGAGGGATGGAGATCATAATATTTTTAAAGGATTCATACAAAAACCCACCATAAAATATTAAAACATGAGCCTGTAAGTGTACCAAAGAATGATTTTTTTCTTATTTTAGGATAAGAATATTAATTCCATAGAGTTTAACTACAGTAGTCCTCAAAAAACTGACCATATATGACAACCTAACTTTACCAAAATACAAATTGGACACATGGATGGTAATCATGTTTAGTCAGTTAATTTAATTTGTTCATTGGGCCTTTAGTAAGTATTTATGGAGCTCCAGTTTTGTGTAGAGTCCTATCTGGGGGATTCGAATGAAGCAAAAGTTAATGCTGCCTCTGCCTTTGAGGAGTATATAACACAGTTGAAGTGATAAGGCACGTATTAAAATGGGGACACAAATAAACAAGTATATAATGTTGTACGTTCTGTTCAGCCTGGCCCCACTACAGAGCATGACTTACTCTGGTGGTGGGTGACATGGAAGAAGAAGGTAGGAATTAAAATGCGTTTAGGCAGTTGAAGTCTTTTTTAATAGGCTGGCTCGTTGGTTGATCTTACAAGATAGATTAATGTTATCATCCCAATAGGTTGTAATAACTGTATTTTGATGTATACATATATATCACATTTGCTCTCTTTAAGAAAGTCTCAGCATAGTCTCCTATCCATTCATGGCATACCAGCTAGGCTGCTTTTGGACTTCTTCATCTTTTCCCCTCAGCTGGAAGCTCCACCCTCTTCTCCTTACCCTGCTTTTCAGCTTCCTTTTGTATGTCATCTCCCCATATTTGAATATAAGCTCCTTGTGGGGCAGGGGGAAAAAGTTTGTATCTATTTCTCCAGCGCATAGTAGGGACTTAATAAATATTTATTGACTGACTATTATCTGTGAATAGAATAGGGTCCTATATGTTGTACCCCCAAAAAACTACTGCCATATCACTTTTCTTCCTTTCTTTTGCCAATAGTTTTCTCTAAAGAACAGTCCATTTTCACCACCTTTTCTTTCTCCCTATTTACTTGTTCCTTAATGCCATACAGTCTGCCTTTGGCCAGCTCTGCAGGGTCCACTCCCACCACTCACACGTAGATCCTTCCAGTAGGCCTTTTTGTGGTCCTCATCATAGGCCATGCCAGGTCATAGAAGGGATCTTTTAAATCCTCGCCTACTCTAATTGCCCTCATTTTACAGATGAGACATAGAAGGTGAGGGCTTTTCCATGGTCACGCAGGTAGCAAATGTCAGATCCAGGATTCAAACCTAGATCTTCTGACTCCATATCCTCATGTTTCTCTGCTATTCTGCACTGGCTCCTTTTTCTTTCTTTAAACATCACTTTGACATATTTAAAAGTGTTGACTTCTACCTCCTCCTCCTTAAAACTTTCTCACAACAATTATATTGTGAAACCTTAACATTGTGTCACATGGTAAATGGCTGGGCAGAATCGGGCAGGTCACTTATCCCTCGTCCTCACTTTCATTGTTTGCAGAACAAGTGAGGTAACCTCCAGCAATTCTCAGAAACCTTCA
Source organism: Trichosurus vulpecula (assembly GCF_011100635.1). NCBI lineage: Eukaryota > Metazoa > Chordata > Mammalia > Diprotodontia > Phalangeridae > Trichosurus > Trichosurus vulpecula. Next base: position 243,164,851 of record NC_050578.1, read on the forward strand.
GGGGCTGCCCCTTCCTTATTCGTGCTTTGCCATGCTCCATAGTCTGGCTCCAGCCAACTTTACCAGCTGTATCTCTGCACACTCTCCTGGCATATGTTCTATATTTCAGCCAACAAAACCTTTTCCACCATTTTCCTCTTGTGTTCTCTTACCTCTGTGCCTTTAGTCACATAATCTCCAATACCTGGAATAGAATTACCCTCCAGTCTCTGCCTGTTCAGGTACAGCCTTTTTCCTGAAACCTCCCCCCGCTTCATGAAAATGATCTCCACCTTCCATCTCCAATTTCTCACAGCACTTTGTCCCTCTTCTTTGCCCTATCTTCTTACTTTGTGTCAAAGTGATTTTTGTGGCCATCTTTCCCCCTTTTGGATTCTAAGTTTCTGAAATACAGGATCTGTATCTTCCCTATCTTTGTATCACTAATGTCTAGCACAAGGTCTAGATACTTTGAGTAGATTGTAGTGTAGTAAATACTTAAATGCTTCAGGAATCAGTGAAAGCACAACTTTGGTCATAAAATCCTTCTGTTAAAAGCCTTTGAGGTCTACCTGTAGTCCACCAGACAGTCACAGTTCCTTAACCTGGGATCCAAAGCCCTCAACGATCTGGCCTAAACTTTACTTTTTAATTTCATTTCTAACTACTGCTGTTCACATACCCTGTGCTTCAGCCAAACTGAACCACTCACTGTTCTCCAACTATCTCTGTCTATAAGTATCTCAATCATACCTGTCCTTCCAGATGGAGCTCAAATGCTACCTTCTTCCTAAAGCCTTCCCTGAGTCCCCCTAGAGGGAATCCATCATTGGATCCCAGGTTAAGAGCTAGAATAGACTTTAGATGTAATCTAGTCTAATATTTTTGTTTTTATTTTCTTCCTCCTCCCACCCCCAAATTCTTTGTTACCTTTCTTATAGCAAATGACCTTGCCACACCTAATATTGTAGGGATTTGTGTACATGTCTTTGTTTCATAGGTTGAAAAAAAATTCTCATAGTTTTAAGAAATCTAAAGTCCACAGCACAAAAGGTGGACTTCCTGTGGAAGATGTGGTCAAGAGTTGTTGCACAGGATGAAGAAGGCATGGACAGGTTGTGGAGAGAGTACACACTTAGGTGGTGTCCCAGATCCGTCCTTGAAAGATCTGAAATCTCTCCTGCTGGACACAAGCTCCATCAGGTCAGAGGACCTGACACTGTAACTTTATCATTTTAGCGTATGTTTGTTGAATGGATAAAAGAGGAAGAAGGAAGAAGTCATGAAAAGAAGGGAAGATAGGGAATAAAAAAGGAAGATTTGAGGAAAACAAAAAATCCATTTACACCAAACTCAGGTTCTTGGTAAAATAATGATGATAACAATGATGATAATTTTATCCTGGAATTTTCTGCACTTAAACTGTATGTTTGAAACACACTGTTCAATCTTAGCCCTTTCTCACACTTGTAATGCAAAGTGCTCAATAGAAGGCAAGTCTGCTAATTAGGTAGAAGGCTAAGATCAAGGAACTCTAATTTTATAATTCCCTGTTAGACTGACTCTGGTGGCCTTAAGCAAATTATTTATGGTTCTATCAATGTCATTGGCTTTGAGCTCTGAAGGAAAAAGTGCTGTATTATTTGAGCACTGTATTATTAAAGATGCGTGCGCATGGTACACTGGGAAGGTTTTTGAACAAGAGAGTGACACGATGAAAGTGGGGTTTTATTTATTGCATCATATGTAGTAACTGGGGGCCTCAGCAAGTATACCTCGAATGAATAAAAGATCACCTGGACTTCATAACCAGCCTAAAATAATGCTGTTATTTAAATTTGGCAAATATTAGAATGTACCAAATATTTAGGCAGTAACTTTTAGTTACTAACTATAATGTAAAGAAAAAATAAGGAATGTAGCTCAATAACATTTGGTATTTTAAACTTTATTGATTTATAGTATATCAAATAGTTGGTATAAGTAGATTGGATAGGTTAAAAATAGCATTCTCTTTTTTTTGATGTTTGCCTTATGTTCCATATTTTGTACCATGTTGATATTTGGTTTTTTTGATGAATATATTGTTAAGCATATTTCAGGGAAGGTTTTGTTTTTTCTGTGCCTGAATTTTTTAGACAGTTTAATTACCCATGTCTTCATTCTGAAAATTAATTTTAAGAATGAAAACATGGATAATTAACTGTTTTTGCATTTGCATTTTCAAATTGATTTTTAAAATATAAATGTCCCCCCAAAATTAACCTGTTGATAAGTAATTAATTTGAATTATTTGGTTTTCTGCCTGAATCAGCATAGGAAAAGAAAATGGCATATGTCTAGATAGGTTTCAGCCTTCTGAAACTGCTACAAAAACAGTTGTAGACCCTGGTTGCTGGGCAATGGACAGCATTGCAAACTGAGCTCCCTTCACTTTTACATTATTTATCTAGATTAATGATGTAGGCCGTCATAAAAAAACAAGGTATTTGTTACATAAATGGGATGGCTAATGCAGCTCGGGAAATTTTAAGATTTTGCTTGGTGTTTATATATGCTTTCAAAGCTTTTAACCTTGGAAGACATAGAGATTGTTTGGAAACCAAAATCAAATTCAGATTAAAAGGATTTGCTGTAAGCTCCTTCCTTATAATAATGAACCATCTTAGAAAACTGCCATTTGATTTTTCTTGTCATGTGTATTATTCCCTAATGGTTGGAATAAAGTTAGCAAGTCATATTGTGGTGGTCATATCAATTTGCAGGGTTGTTTTTTTCTTTTTAATTTGTAACTGCTTTCTTCTGCAAATTTTGCCAGAAATCAGATTCAAAGGAAATCTTCTGAATCTTTAAAATAAAATGTTCATATATGTCCAGTTCTCCTTAATATGTGTATGTTATAGTGTCACTAATAAAGGACATTCTTTAATAACCTATTTTAAATTATTACAAATGATTTCTAAAATGGTGGTAAATAATACCTGTTCTACCTACCTTACAAAGTTGTGAAAAATCAAGTGGGATATAATGTAAGCAAAACTCCATATAAATGGGAGCCATTACTGTTCTTGCTAACATGCCCACTATTAATTACAATGGTTCTCTCATACTATCACAGAGCATCAATTTCTCCAAGCTCACCATAATCTCTGAAAGGATTGTTTCTCCAGTAAATAAGCTAGTGATAAACATAGGCATTGACCAGGTGCATGTTTTGGGTAGGGAAGGGCTGATTCTAAAAGTTTACACAAACACAAAGAATTATGATGAAAAGAATAATGAATACTAGTATTTACCTAGTGAGAATTAAGCTACATGCCTAAAAATTTATTAAACTCTTCCTTCCTTTGCTCTCTGTTTCTTTCTTATTTGGTTTTCAGTGCAATCTGCATTGAATGAGGCCATTCACCGTGAACTCCCCCTTCACCTTCTCCCTCATCTCACTCACTTCTGCCACTTTCTCTTCCTTCACCCCTGTCTCCTCACCAAGGCTAACCTCTCTACCTATCCAAGCCATCCCAATATCTTTCCCCCTAAACCCTCCTCAATTTCTATTTTCCTCATTACTGTAGAGTCTCTCATTCCTCACTATCTCTCACCCCTCATATCCAAACTGCTTCGAAAGCCTGTTGATTTCACCTTTGCATCATCTTTCAAATATACACCTTTCTCTCCTCCGACACTGCCACCATTCTAGTACAGTCCCTCATCACATCACATCTGGGCTACTGTAATAGTCTGCTGGTTGGTCCGCCTGCCTCAAGTCTCTGCCCACTCCAGTTTATCCTCTTTTCAGCTGTCAAAGTGATTTTTCTAAAGTACCAGTCTAATCAAGTCACACACACACACACACACACACACACACACCCTAAACTCCAGTGTCCTCTTATTTCCTGTAAGAGTAAATACAAAGTTCTCAGCTTGGCATTCAAGGCCCTCATAACCTAGTTCCCTCCTGCCTTTTCTGATTTTCTTATGCCTTACTGCCTACCATGTACTCTTCAATTCAGTGACGCTGGCCTCATGGCTATTTCACAATCTAGGCACTCATCTCTTGGGTCTGGGCATTTTTGCTGACTGTCCTCCATGCTTCCAGTGTTCTCCTTCCTCAACTCCACCTACTGGCTTCCCTGGCTTCCTTTTAGTCCCAGCTGAAATCCCAGCTTTTGCAGGAAGTCTTTCCCAATCCCTCTTAATTCTGGTGCCTTCTATTTATTCTTTATATAGCTTGTTTTAAATACATTTGTTTGCTTATTGTCTCCCCCATTAGATTGTAAGCTCCTTGAGAGCAAAGACTGTCTTTCGAATCTTTTTGTATCCCCAGCGCTTGGCACAGTGCCTGGAACATATTAAGCATTTAATAAATGTTGATTCATTGATTTATTGGTTGTTGGTAGTAAAGCTTATCCAAGGACAACTGGATCACTTGTTCAGTGCAGTAGTGTATATGTGTGTTTGTGTATTACATATTATGTATTCACTATATATGTAGTATATGTATAAATGCATACAGTATATGTGTGTATGTGTGTTTACACAGATGCCGGTGCTCTCTTTGGTTGTATCTATGCAATTCACCTGTATAGATTGCATAGTCCTTCTATATAGCTATTATCCCAAAAGTATAAATTTGACATTTTCCCGATGTCAAAAGATTATTTTTCCCTGCTTTGATCTATTGGTTTAATACTTGCTAACTTTTTTGTGACATGTACTGTCTTACGGTTGTTTCTTTAAATGTTTTTATGGCATGTACCATATGTTCACTAAACTTCCACAGCCAGTTTTCCTTATTGATTTGTTAGGGTTATTGATAGGAGCAAACTTGTACTATTTTTGTTGGCATCTAGCAGTAGTTATGCACATTAATGCTCTTTTAAAATTTATTTTTGGGAGGCTGCTAATCCAAATTCATTAATATTCTCATTAAATTACCGTATTTAAGGACTATCCAAGCCTACACAGTTATAGAAGCTGTTACAAATACCATTAAAGTACTGACTATAAATAAAGACTACACATTTAGTTGAAAATGTCTTAGGTTGAAAATACAAGCCTTTTTCTTAAATGTGCACAGTAAATCCTTTATTTGAATGTTTTAGAGTTATCTCTGTTTTAGCCATTGCAGTATATATTTCTGTAAAAATACCGTATTTATTCATCTTTCTCTTTCTTGCCACTTCTACTATTCATCTTCAAAGAAAATCAAGAACCAAATCATTTAATTATACTAGTACAATATGTTTCCTTCTTTAAAATAACAGCCATGGCTGCCTTCACAGGTTCCTCTGGGGCTTTAAGAATATATTAGTTTTACAGCTAGAATCAGAGTGATCTAGATGAAAAAAAGATAACATTTTCATGCTTAAAACAAGTTCCTTTCTTTGAAATTTATTTCTTGCATTAAAAAATGTCTTTTGCATGAAGTTGAATGCTCTATTGAATTTATCACAATAGAGAAAGGGTTAAATTCCTCAATTTCTTGACCATCAACTCAGGTTGCTGAGAAATGTAACAGGCTTAGCATAGGACAGACCAGAAAGGGATCAAAATAATCAGAAATATGGCAGGTGAGGATATTCCAAGGAGTGGAGGAGCTTGGGCAAAGTGGGAGAATCTGCCAGTACATCACTGCCAGGTTATCCTTTTTAGAATAGCAGAGTACCTTCTAAGGTCTAAGGTACTATGATCTCTATAATAGTTAGTTTCACCATGTCACTCTTCCCATTAAGAACCCAGGATAGCTTAAACCAAACTTCTCAACTATGGCTGGCCCACCATAATCTGGCCCCACCCCGAATACCCAACTTATTTCCCACTCCTTGGAATGTCAGACTTGGAAGGTGCATGAGAGTCCACCACCTGATTTGTGTGACATGAGCCCAAGGCTCCCTCATCTGAATGAGCTTGAACATTGACACCAAGAACTAAACTCTTGTCATAGTTCCAGGATAACCTAGATCAAGATTGTTTTATCTCTAATTCTGGGAACTGTGTTTTTCTTAATTCAGCCAAAGATTTCACCAGCTTTTTCAACTGCTGTATCTAGGCAATACAAACACTAAGTAAAAAGCTTAAAATTTTTTAAACTACATTAGTATCACATTTATATGACCAATAGATTTGGGGGACTTAATAGGAAATTTAGAAATAATAAATCATAGATGGGTTCAGCTCAATATCTAGTCCTAGAGAAGCCTAACAGAGTAATTAATGCCAGCAGAATAAGAGATGTCAAATTTTTGGCATAGTTTCCTATCCATCCTTCTCCCCCATTTTAGAGTAAAAATAATTGGAAGGAAAAGAAGGACAGTGACTTTATACATATATGTTTATATCTATACGTGTGTGTTTGTGTGTGTGTGTGTGTGTGTGTGTGTGCGTATACATACAGATCTAGATCTAGATCTGTCATATAGAAAAGCCAAGCCTTCCTGCCTAGAGAATCAGAAAGTTTTATAAGCTGGTGAATTTGCCCCTAGGCTATCTGAATTGTGATTACTTATTTAAACTTCCAAATTGCCAAAAAAATTGCCAGATCCCTGTTGGATAGTCTGTCTTGCAGACCTAGTGATTTAATTGGAAAAGGATCTCCATTGCCTTCCCAAGTTTTTCAGTAGCATTTCTACGCACTGTTAAATTGTTGGCACATTTTACCCTGGAGAGTAGATTTTTTTGGCATCCTGGGGAATTTTGATATATTTAAGAAGGTGAGAAATACACATTGGCATCATTTTAGTGACATAAGTTTAAGCCCAAATTGGCTTTTACATGCCAAAGATGTGAAATGTGCCAACTGTTTAATAGTGCACAATAACTGTTCAACTACATACGTTGATGATTTCAGCAGAACAGTTTAGTTTCTTATTGTTTTTTTAACATCTGAATCACTTAGATAAAATTATGCCTTGTTGATGTCTTAATAATAGAGAGAGGTGGCCCATGACTTTTGCATAAGCAGATTATGAGTAACATTGAAATGTTAGTCATGCTGCAGTGGTGTGCAGTTGTATACTGTGGAAGAAGAGAACAAGAATATCGCTCTCATTTAATATACCTATTCTGCTGCTTCCTTAGATCATCAGCTTTTTTTATGCTATAAGATTTGGAGTGCCAACATGTAAGAAGTAGAAGTGTGTGAATAGTGACCTTTTAAACTTTTTTTCTAAAACAGAATTGGATTTTGAGTTGTTACAAATGTCTGTTTTCAGAATTCTAATTCCATTTTCTGAATTTAAGGCTCACCTTGAAATAGATTTCCTTTCTACAAATTAGCAGGTTAAAAAAGACACAACAGCATTCTGAGCTCTTCCAGATTGCTGGTTGTACTATCTTTTTCTGACAGTGGTCAGCGTCTGTGGCTGCGTTTTCCCCATATCCTTGGTTAACTATGTTGACCCTTTTTTACACCCGAAGAAGTTCTTCTGCTGCCCAAACTACAAAGACAAAGCATTAACTTCTTTAGCACCGACACCTCAGTGAGAAAGAGTTTCGAATCATGTTGGTGCTTTTTTTTCTGACCTCAAAGACTCTCTTCTCTACAGAATTAAAACTCTCAAAAATCAGGCCTTTCTGATAGAGAGAAAGGCGTTTTTCTAAAGATTCTAACATCTCAGCCCTAGAGTTGTAGATCTGAAGACTGGGGAGGACCTCAGCAGTATGGTCCAGTCCCCCTTCAGGCAGAAAAATTAGCATTCTTTCTGTTTTCCGGGTGAGCTACGCGAGACCCAGAGAAGTTGCAGAAATCGCCTGCAATTACACAAGTAATGTAAAGGTGTCTTACCTCCTCACATAGACTGCCAAGTTTAGACTTGATCCACCTGGTAATAAGGAGCTATTTGGAAGGCGGAAGATGATATGCCAAAAGTGATAGTTAAGAGATTCTCATCTGCAGTGATCTAGGTTTGAGGTGGTGATAAGGACCAGGAGATGAGCAACAGCAGAAATAAAGGAAGACTCAGCAGGACTTAGTAACTGAATAGGTTCAGGGGATAAAGAAGATGACTTATACTTTGAAGTATGTCATAGATTTAGATTTAATATGCATCTGCACCAATGAGTTAATGAATCCATCAAATTATCCTATGTGTGTATATATATGTGTGTGTGTGTGCATGTATACAAATATGTATATGCATGTGTATACGCCATCCAGATTCCCCAAAGTTCACCCCAGGAAGTTTGCCCAGTGTGCGGGAGGGTACCATTGGAACACTCTAGCTTTCTTCCCATCATCCCTCTCCTGCCACGTGAGGAGCCCGTCTTGTCTTCCTATCATACAATTCCTGGATGACATCCTTTCTTCCTGTTCGTTGGTGTTCCTTGTTGGGTAAATGTTTTAGCCTGCTGAAGTCACACTGGGTAAGCAGGCACTGTAGGGTTGCTGTCTGCCACATTGGATTGGATCACGGAGCTCTTATTTCACATGTTGTTATTCCTAATAATATTGCTAATCAAAAATAGCAGTTCGGTGTCCCTGTGGACCGGGCCTGAGGTCAGGAAAACTTGAGTTCAAATCTGCTCTTAGTTACTTAATAGCTGTCTGATCTTGGGCAAACCTCAGTCTGCCTCAGTTTCCTCAACTATAAAATGGGGGTAGTGCCTCCCAGGGTTGTTGTGAAGATTAAAGGAGATAATTTTTATGAAGTACTTAGCACAGGGCCTGGCACGTTGTTGGTGCTCAGTCATTTCAGTCATGTCTGACACTCGGGTTTTCTGGAGTCATTTGTCATTTCTTTCTCCAGCTCATTTTATAGAAGAGGAAACTGAGGCAAATGGGGTTAAGTGACTTGCCCAGGGTCACACAGCTAGGACATGTCTGAGGCCACTTTTGAACTCAGGTCTTCCTGCCTCTAGACCCAGCAGTCTATCTACTGCATCACCTAGCTGCCCCTGGCACATAGTAGGTGCTATATAAATGCTAGCAGCCCTTATTATCATCATCATTTTTATTACTGTTCTTGTTATTATTAGCAGTCATCTTGAATACTAATAAATCATCTCTAAATCACCTTAAGCATTTGATTTCAGTATATACACCACCATTGGGATGTTTTTATAGAATTTTACACCCATAATATAACTTAAGAAAGGTGGAAAGGGAGGGGAGAGATAATACCCAGAAGAAGAAAAAATCCCCAGAAGGTGGTTCTGGTTAAAAGGAAAAGAAAACTCAATCCCTGCCTTTGCTGAACATTGGCAGGGGTGGGACCAGAATCATTTTAGCTGCTGTATTCCTCTGAGCCTGTAACTGGGTCATATTGCTTTTATAATAGTGACAGAAGTACTTTCTTGAAGGGGAAATGTAGCCACCTGGTTGGCAGGTCGTCAGTCTTCCCCCCCCCTTTGTTTCTGGCTAAAATAGCACCCTCTTCCCGGCACCTGGTTACTGCAATGATGGACAGTGTATCAGTGCAGAGATAATGTCGGTGCTTCTTGAAAGCTTTTCATGAAAGCTATTTTGGGTTCAAACTTGGAATGGCTTTCTTTCCCAAGTGACACATTGCTTCCTTTTGTAGGCTTTGGAGAAACTTCGTTTCCAGAAATACTGAGGCTTTGAAGAAAGCAGCAGATTTCTCATTAATACATGTTTTACAAAGCTGAGTTGGTCTCTTTTGGCTCAGACTATACTCAAGGCTTCTCTCTCTGTCACAGCTTCTTTCCCCCAGGCTCCAGGGGATGCAGTAATGGTTTTTCAGAGTCCTTGAATCTGTTGCCTCCAGGCACAACATGACCTAGATGAATATGACATGTTGCCCTTGTCCAGTGTATGATAGAAAGCTCACTTCCCTTCCCACAGCAGTTTTCTTCCTTAAGTGGCAATGGTCTTTTAAATTTTCTGCTCTCTATCCAACAACCTTAGAATAATCAAAGGCCTGGCAGTGTATATTCTCTGATTTCTCCTTCCTAATAGAATCTCTTCCTCATATCTTGTTACTTCCAGAGCCAATTTCAATCTCCTGCTGTGAAATGTTTCTCATTTTTTGTCATGCCCTGTGTCTCTCTGATGATAGAGAGCAACCCTAGACCCACGTTCTGTTCTCTGTGCTAGTCCTTCTTCCTACTCTTTGGCAGATCCATATACACCTATGTGGTTTATATAGATACTTATTTTCAGAGATCTTCAGAGAAGATGTTTACTCAACCTCACTCCAAAATTTATTATATTTAACAAGTCGCTATCAAGAATAGTCTACAGAGAGGCAGCTAGGTGGTGCTGTGAGTAGAGCATCAGCCTTGGAGTCAGGAGGACCTGAGTTCAAATATGGCCTCAGACACTTGACACACTTACTAGCTGTGTGACCTTGGGCAAGTCACTTAACCCCAATTGCCCTGTCTTCCCCCCTCCAAAAAAAAAAAAAGAATAGTCTATAGAAAAGTAATATAATTTTAATACTGGAATGGACACGTACATGTATATACTTTATAGGTGCATATATTCACATATATACACACAATGTATGCATAAATATATGTCCATGTGTATATATCTAAAAATCAAGAGTCAGCGCCATGTTTAATGGGAATAAACTCTACTTTTCCAATTAGATCAGCAGTGAAACAAGGACATCACCACATCTACTTGACAAATGCTAGCTGGAAACGCTAGCTAGCTATAGCAATGAGATAAGAAAAATAGAGGAAATAAGCATGGGCAAAAAAAAAGAAACAAAAATATTCTTTTTTGCAAGTGATAATGATGCTGTATTTAGGGAACCAACCAAAAATTATTTGAAACAATTAATAACTTCAGGACAGATGCAAGATATAAAATTAATCCACACAAATCTTCATCAGTAAAACCCAGCAGAAAAAGATAAAGAAATGCCATTTCAAATAACTACACAATGTATAGATTATCTGGGAGTCTACATACCAAAATACATACAAGAACTCAACAGTATAAATACAACTTTGAAACATTTTTACAGAAGTAAAAATAGACCTAAGTAATTGTAAAATTGATTGCTTGAGGGCAGGCAGAGATAATATTATAAAAAATGACAATACTACCCAAAATAACTTATCCAGTTCCCTACCAGTCAAACTACTATTTTACATTTAGTTACCCCTCAGAGAAAAAAAAAGTCCAATAACATTAACAAATATAATACCAGTTTTAAATGTGAGGCAAAATTCGCCATACTGTTCTTTGCCCTTTTTGTGTCCTTGTATCACCAAAACTTAGCACAGTGCCTGGCACACAGTAAGCACTTAATAAGTGCTTGTTGACTGACTGATTGATGTACTACTATTAGTTCTTATGTTAAAGTTCGGCATTATTGGTAGCTAGGTGGCTGAATGGATAGAGCCCTGGGCCTGGAGTTAGGAAGACCTGAGTTCAAATCTAGTCTCATACACATACTAACCATGTAACCCTCGAGAAATCACTTAATCGCTAAGATATAAAATAGGGGCAATCATTTTAGCTCCTTCCTTCCAGTCTTGTAAGGCTCAAAGGAGTTCACGTATGTAAAACTCTCTGCAAAGCTTTGGTGTCCACAGCCCTTTATGACCTGCCCCACCATCTGGTCTTATCACACCCGATGCCCCGCCCTATCCATGGCTCTGCATTTCTGGAGCCAGACTCCACCTTTTCACTTCCTGCCCCCAGTGCCTGGCATGCTCTCCCTCCTCATGCCTCCCCCTGGTTCCTCTCCCCTACCCCCGCCCAAATACCACCTTCTTCAGGAGGCTCTTCCCTTCCCCCTTAACTCTAGGGCCTTTAGTCTAAGACCACCTCCAATTTATCCTGCGTCTCTATCCTGCTTGAAGATCGTGGTTTGCATACTGTCTCATTACACTTTGAGCTCTTGGAAAGCAGACTGTCTTTTGCCTTTCTATGTATCCCTAGAGCTTAGCACAGTGCCTGGCACACAGCAAGGGCTTACTGAATGCTTCATTCATTCACTTAATAAATATTGGCTGACTGGCTGATGATTGTTATGTTTATTGATGCCTTTTATTTTTACATCTCTCTCATATATCATCTCAAGCAATTCTTCTTTGTAACAAAAAGAAACAGCTAACAAAAGTGACTTGAAGAACAACTCTGTCCGACAGTGTATACAGCATTCTGCTGCCCTAGCCCTCCGCCTTTCTACTTAGGGAAAGGAAATCTGTTTCCTCATCCACCATCCAGATTCTTCAGCTTGGTGACTGGTCATTGTAATTAAGCCTTTCAGTGCTGTGTTCATTTGTGTTTTTTGTCATTATATTATTCCTGACTTCAGTGTAATTAAGAAAAACCCCGTCTTTCTCTGAATTCCTCCTAGTCAATGTTGCTTCTAGCATAGTAAAGCATTCCTTTCCTTTTCCTCTTGCGCAGTTTGCTCGGCCAGTTTCCATTCGGTGGATGCCATGGCACACTGGACAGAGCACCAGATCTGAGTCAAGAAAGATTAAGCTCAAATCTTACTTCAGCCCTTACTAAGCTCTCCGATCTTAGGCAAGTCAGTTAACCTTCATGAACCCTGGTTTCCTCATCTGTACAGTGCTAGGCCTGGAGTCAGGAAGATCTGAGCTCAAATCCAGCCTTAGATACCTACTAGCTGTGACCTCTGTCTGCCTCAGTTTCTCACCTGTAAAATGGGGGTCACGGTAACTTCCTGGCAGAGCTGTGAGGCTCAGATGAGTTATTATGAAAAGCACTTAGCAGAGTGCCTGCCTCGTGGTAGGCATTCTATAAATGGGAAGGAATGACCCTTCCCTCCTCCACTTCACAGTACTGTGATCAGCAAAGGGAATGATAGAAAGTGTTTTACTAACCCAAAAGCCTATCAAGCTGTCATTAGTATAATTGTTGTCGTTCGTTCCCCCCGCCTTTTTTTTTTTTTTTTTGCTACATTACTATCCATTTCAGTGAATCTATGACTTCACTGATATGGGTTTCCCATCTATCAGTGAGGATCAGATCCTATCCATGTCTTGTCTTCCTGTATTTATCTTTTCATGAGGATTTTCCCAACATATTAAAGGCCCTCCTCTAGTCCTTTTAATGTTTGGACACCAGTACAGCATTTGGGTTATCCAACTGAGCTCTGCCATTGATACCTGAAACGGTTAATTTTTATAGAAAGACAAACCATTTTCTCCTGAACTTGAAAACCTCACATTTGAGTTTTCTTCCCACCTAGTAAAGAATCAAACTGATGGAGTTAACGTTTGGGGAGTGCATGAATTGTGAAGATAAGATAGATAACAGAACAGTTGACCAACACCATCTAATTCACTTTTTCATGTGAATATTTGGGAAAGTAAAAGTATTTTAGCAAACTACTTTAAATGACAAAGTAATGTGTGGTTTTGGGGGTTTTCATAAAGCAACATAAAGGAATAAGAAGACTCAAGCTAAGTGAAAAGTTTGAGCTCTTGAGCATAATTCAAGAGCTATGGGGGAAATCGCCATGAAACATAGCTGTATATCTGATGCACTTAGGCATCGCCTTGGTGTCAAACCATCGGTGTGTATGCGTTAGACCCCTCCTTGTAGAGGATTAGCTCCTGGAGGGCAGCAAGCAGAATTTTTTAATCATTATATTTCAAGGGCCTAGGAGAGGACTGTCTACCACAGTGGGTGCTTAGTCAATGTTTCTCCAAAAATGATCTGGCATTTCACTGTTACTTTAATAATTAGGTTTTTTAAAAGTTACTTAGTCTGGAATAATTTTCAAAGTGAATGTAAGAGTATTCTGGAGACAGTTAAGATAAAAGAGCAAAGAATTCCCTTAGGTGATCAAATTAACACTTTTTGATGCATCTGTTTTGGGATTTTATGATATTGATAGTGCTGGGCTGTGATTTTACTCCCCAGATTCCTAGTGACATTACACTGTACCAAGATGATCGATATATCCTAGACTCTCCATTCATAGAGTTGAGCTTCAGGGAGTTACTTTAAAGTGCTGCTGACCTGCCCCCCCCTCCACTCCCCTCTAGGTTCAGAACATCACTTTTTTTATAGGCTGACAGGAAACAGAATTCATTAAGGGACCTCGCCCTCCCATTTTCCTCCTGGAAGGTAATTTGGTTTCAGACCAGCCCCAGGTTACACATCCAGCTTAGAACAGCTGAGGGATGTATAGATCACTGTCCCCTGGCCAGGCCTGTACTAAAGGCCTGCAAGTAGCCATGTCATTTCTGGGATCATTCTTTGGGTCTGAGTCTCCTTTAGGGCACAGTAAACAAAAAACCACAAGGGAAAGTAGTGGGGGGATGGAGAAGGGAAGAACGCAGGCAAGGACAGTTTTTCTTTCACTGATTTCTTTACCATGTCAGCCTTCCTAATTTTCCCCATCTGCCATCATATTACTCTTAAAGATAATAATTATTTTCTCTCGTAACCTAGACTCGAGGGGCTGGCCAGCAAGCACCCTCTTCCTGTTTTGTACCGTACACTGCATCATTTTCATCTTTATCCACCCTCACAGAAGCTCTTGAGTTTCCTAGTTTCTTTAAGGAGGTGACAAGGAGGGCTAGTTAATAAGCCCTTGGGGTTATTCAGTATCCCTCTTCAGTGCATGTTTTCTGTAGCTGAGAACACTCAAACTTTGTCAGAGGTGAAGTACTTCCAAATGCCACTTGAATGTGATTAAAGGAATTCTGAGCTTGATGGGACTCATTATCCAAGATGCCAGGGCCTTACTGTTTGCTCAAGCCTTGGCCTGCGAATAAGAAAAGGTCTTAGTAGGATGGCTTTGGGGAATGGAGGCTAACTGGTCATTGGATTTGTATGTGAATGTATGCCAAATCTATCATGGTCAACACTGAACTGAAATAGAATGTATTGTGACAGGGTAAGTGCTCAAGCATTGCCAGACTTTTCCTTGGCTTTAAATAAGAATTCAAAGCCCTTCTTTGCTTGCTACCCTGAGCTTCTTGTTTGGACTTTTTCCTCCCAAATGAATGTAATTGTTTTTCCAAATTTATAGGACATGATAAAGTATTGGTTTTTGTTTTGTCTTTTATCCTTAGCAACTTTAGTAGATTTTATTTTTATTTCTAAGTCAGAAACCAGTAAACTGTGATTTAATGCTGTCATACGATGTGATTTTTGAAATTCCTGTTGCTATTTACTTATTAAGTCCAACCTGCTGTCATTACCTAATAATAGTAACCTGGAGTTATGTAGTATTTGAAGGTTGACAGAGTGCTTTCCTCACCACAACCATATGAGAGGCATGTATCTTGCAAGTATTTTCATCTCCATCTTACGGATGGGAAAACCAAGGCACAAGCGAGTTAAATGACACAACAAATCTCGGAGCTGGGATTTGAACCCAGGCTCTGCCTGGCTCATTCCCACTATACCAGGCTGCCTCTCCTCATTTCCCTCTTATCTCAACCTTGAAGGGTTTCCCTCTAAGGCTCTATGTGGCCAGCCTCTAACCAACAGGTCACTGTCTGTATGTCCTTGGGAAATCGTCCCTAATTTGATGAGTCCGTCGTTGCATGGCTGATAGAGTTGAGATTTTCATGGAGGGAGAGTTACACACATACTCAGAATGGAGGAACTGGATGTTTTGCCTACAATTTATTACATACTATCATTGTACTGCGGTTATTTCACATTGAGTCTCAATTAGACAAAAATGTGACAAGAGTATTTAATTAGTCAATAAATATCTGTCCTGAAAGTCGACAACCTGGAAAGTTGTTGGGTTTGACATTTTTATCCAGCCCAAGTGTTGTCAGGCATATGTGTTGTGTAAGACCTCACAGCATACTCAGACACTTTAGATGAAATGACTAAGCTTTGGTTTTTATTTGCTTCTGGTGATATGTTGACAAGAAGGGTGGAACTTTTTAATAAAAACATTAACATTCAAAAGTCTGAAATAACAAGCACCCCATGTCATGTTATGTAACTTATGAAGTTGTCTCAGGCTGCTGGACGTCAGCTTATGCCGTGCTTGATTAAGGCTCACCCTTGGATCTCTTCTGTAAAACTTCACAAAGAGGACTTACTGAGGTATTTCCTGAGATGGGAAAAAGCAAATATAGATGCTCAGTTTACAATCAACAAAATTTAGAATATTTAAGAGCTCTTCTTAAGTCTATAAGATGAAAGGAGAACAATTTGTTTGATTCATTAAACCTCTTCAGAATCTTAATGTGCAAATAAAGGGATCTTCCCAAATACACATTTCTTTGTATTAAAAGTAAATGTCATCATCATCAAAATGCTTTATAGGAGATGTGTGAGAAGCTGGGAAGACTCCTGTTTTTCTCTCTTCTCTGAGAATTGCTATGGATTTTTATTGTGGATATCTGGCCAGAAAGAGTAGAAGATCCTAGGGGTCATGAAGCCACAGGATTTAGATCAAGAAGGGATTTGGGAGGTCATCTGGGCCACGCCATCTATCCCTCCTTTTCCTCCCTCTCTACCCTCCTCCACTCCCATCATTTTACAGATGGAGAAATTGAGACCCAGGGAGCTTGGCGCAGAGCTTGGTTTCAGCCTGAGACATTCAGACTTTGAATTCAGCATGGTTTTTCTGCTGTGGCCCCCTGCCTCCTGTGCTTCTCAAGAACCGATCTGTCCTGAACAAGGGGAGCTGCTGTGTTCTTCATATGATAATGGCCTTGTGGTGCATCATCATTTATTCTGTTTTCTTTTTACAAAGAATCGTTTTTTGGTTTATAAAAAGGGGGATAGGGAGTAATCTCTGAAACTAATGAAATTTCAACCCCTCCTTTCCCAGCCCCATAAAGAACATGTAAAACACTGACCAGCTGTGTGACCTTGGGCAAGTCACTTAACCCCTTTCAGCCCCAGTTTCCTCCTCTGTAAAATGGGGATAATAATAGCACCCTGCCATCCAGGGTCTTTGTGAAGATCAAATGAAAAAAATATTTTAAAACTACTTTATAATCCTTAAAGTACTCTATAAATGCTAGCTAGTATTATTATTAATATTAGTATCATATGGCATATACACTGGGCCTATATCCTCATTCTTCATATGTTTTTGAAATGCTTTCTGAGTGCTGACTTGAGTGACTCATGTTCCTTGGGGCTGGAACCTTAGTAGCCACTTCCAAGATTCAATGGGACAGACAGAACCATGACAAGATTCTCATCATGTTGACCCACCTGCCTCCCTGTATGCTACAGGAGCATTGCAGTGTGGGTGCATGCTCACTAGAGGAAGCCAGAGACTTTAAGGAAAGATATTACCCAGAATTCAGCCTGCTTTCTCCAGATGGCACAACTCAGAAAGCTTTGATCATTCCCATACCACATCATGATTCTAGGTTGGGCATGTAGCTGTCATAGAACCTGTATCCAGGCTTAGGGCCTGTTTCTCGCTTCCCATGGCTTTTGCAGTCTTATTTAAAATACCTCTTCCTCGAAAGAGCATTACTTGGATGCCATATTTTCATATTCCAGGTCATTATTCTGACATTGAGATCTGTGGATGAATAAGTCATCTTTATTCAGCACAGAAGTGCTCCAATTATAGAAAACCTAATTTTTTTAATTAGAATTTACAAAACCATTCAATTCAGGGTAAAGTATTTCTAATATAAAAAGATTTTTCATTTTGCAGTGGTCCACAAGAGTATCCATGTAAGTCACAAATTCCTGTAGTGTATTTCAAATCATAGGAAATTAATTTACATACAAGTTTTGCAACATATGACACTTGTAAAAATCCCATATTTAGTACTTTTTCCTTGGGCATTCCTGAGGAGTCTAGGTGAAAATTAAATGTTAACTGTTGAGAGTTTTTAACCTCATTACACTTTGATCATAACAGTGCAGTAAGTTAGTTAATAAATATTTCTTAAATAGCTGCCATGAGGCAGGCATTGAGCTGGGTGCTGGGGATACAAAAGGAGTCACTGTCTAATGGGAGAAGAGACTACATGCAAACAACTAATGTGTAAACAAGATGTGTATATAATATATATATATATATACATATGTATGTATGTCTATATGTAATATCTATACACAAGATAAATTGGAGGTAATCTCAGAGGAAAGCAGGCTGGGAAAGGCTTCTTGGAGAAGGTGTGATATTAGCTGAGTCTTTAAAAAAAAAAAGCCAGAGAAGCCGGGAGGCAGAGATGAAGATGAGTGTTACCAAGGTAAAATCAACAGTACTTGGTAATAGATTGGATATGGGGATGGGGGGAGGGGGTGATGCCTGGGCTGTGAGCCAACCATGCTGGGGAGGATGCTGTAATAAGAAAGTTGGGGGAAAAGACGTTGAGTTCAGTTTTGGACATGTTGAGTTTAAGATGTCCAGGAGACATTCAGTTCAAGAAAACCCAGTAGGCAGTTAGAGATGTGATACTTAAAGTCATCAGACAGGTTAGAACTGGATAAGTAGAACTAAGAACCATTAACATAGATGACGAGATCACCAGCTGAAACAGTAGTAGACAGAGCCCTATGGGATACCCACAGTTATCAGGTGTGACCCAAATGAAGATCCAGCAAAGGAGAATGAGACAGAGTGGTCAGAGAGGTGAGAGAATGAGGAGAGAGCAGTAGGAGAACCAGGAGAGAGTAATATCCCAAAATCCTAGAGAGAAGACAGTATCAAGGAAAAGAGGGTGATCAGCAGTGTCAGAGGCTAAGAGAGGTCAAAAATGATTTGGACTGAGAAAAAGCCGTTAGATTTGGCAGTGAAGAGATCAGTGGTAACTTTGAAGAGAACTTTCAGCCACCCACATGCCTAGAGAGCTAGAGACTTTTTGATTGATCTGTCAATCTTTTTTATTGCTTACAAGATAAAATTTAAGAGACAGTGCTGGTCACTTAATATGAATTAGCTAATGTTTTATGTGCCAGAATTAGTATTTCCCAGAATTGGGACTTGCTGTGCTTATTATGTCATATTTAAGTCTTCAGTTGTTGCTTATTGATTTTTACATTTCACAATTCCCACCCTTTTAGTACTGCACCTTACAAGAAGGAAAAGCAATTAGCCCAAGCCAGCCAGCACAGTGTGGCTGTGTATGATGTGGTATGCCACATTCTTCTCTCTACCACGGAGAGGAAAGTATGTTTCCTCATTATTGACCCACTAGAAACAAGATTGGTCGTTCCATTTCATCTGATTACTGATATCTTTTACTACAGTTTTTATTTATACTAATCACACTTATCATATGGTTCTGCTGGTTTTGCTTTCTTAAGTCTGTCTCTACTCTTGTAGATCTTCCCGTGTCTCTCTGAATTTCTCATATTTATCATTTCTTACAGTGCAGTGATAGGTCATTGCATTCATATCTCACAGTTTGTCCAGACCTTATTTTTCGTTTTGTTTTGATTTGGGTTGGGGGCTTTTTTGGACCTCACCTGTGATTTCATTATTTCAGAAAAATCCTACTACCGACACCGCCTGCTCTGCTTCTTCATCTTTGAACGTGGCCTGGGGTGCTGGGGAAGTTAAGTGACTTCTCCAGAGTCACCCTGCAAGGACGTGTCAGAGGCAGGACTTGAATCCAGGCCTTCTTGACTCCAGAGCTGTAGCCATCCTGCCATGGCTTCCTATTTGAATACTGATTTTGTTAAGGGATACAGTTTACGTTTTTGCAAAATCCATTTCTGTTTGGGAACTCAGCAGCATGGTGTTTTCCCTTGATTCATCAAGCTGCGTTAACTCTTTCAGGTGAAGATATTCTGAAGGGTCCAGAGTCATTTTTATTAAGTGGAGCCTTCATAGTCAGTTTCTGTTTTTAAAGATGAAAGGATATGGGAGAAACAAATATTTTGTGCACTTTAACATTACTACGCTAAAGACTCCACGTATTTTGCATATAAAGATACTCATGCAGCCCTACTGTGGCCGGATGATACAATGCCTGGGGCTGTGATTGATGGTTTCCAGCACATAGAAGGATGTGTATATAAGGGAGACATGGAGATGCCTTAAAACTAAATGAAATGTTGGGAATCCTTACATCATTTTGAAGGGACGGTGGGGAAAATGATTTATTGAGCTTAAAGAAATACTAGGGAGTGTCTTAGTAAATCAGGACAGTTGGCATGTACGCAGGCGTGGTCGTGGGCCTCTTGCCACCCAGGCCGGGGATTTGGGCTGTAGGAGAGAGTGATGACCATCTGCTCTGAGTGACTCCTACTGGCTGATTTACAGAGCTCAGTTGGCATCCGTCTCAGAGGAGACTGCCAGCCTCCAATCAGGGAATAAGTGAAACAATGGCGTTGCTGTCAAATACAGAAATGAAGTTTGAAGTTTAAGTGAAAAATGGTGATTCAGATAAAAAGGTCTAGGAGGCCTCGGTGGCCGATGTGAACTGACGTGTGAGTCAGCCCGGATGTCCAAGGGCTCCGTAGCGAAGTTAGTAAACACCGAGTGCAGTTAGAGGTATGGAGAAATTATCCGTTTCTTACTATGGGGAGCAAAGAGCCAAACCACTGCCTACTCCTGCTCCCATGAAAACAGCACTCCAATGTAGGCCCGGCTCTTAACGCCTAAATCAAACAGAGACACCTAGACTACGAGGAACAACCACACCCTGGAGGCCGGTT